>NW_023994783.1:0-185000 GCF_015586225.1 Lucilia sericata
GATCATATAGAAAAAATAATTGAACAAGTTAGAGAATTATTATTGGCTTCTAAATTAAGGACTCTTACTAGAGACATAGTTACCGATCAAGAGATTAACGACTTTAACATTACATAGACAAAATTAAAAACATCGAATTGGATGTTGCATTGCATGATAAAAACATAATTTTTATAATTAGGATTCCTAATATGGAAACTGAAACATATAAAGAACCAACCAATTCCAAACAAGAACAAGTAAGAAGGTTTAGTCGGGCTTGGCCGACTATATGATACCCTACACCAGCTATTAATATTTAATGTGATTTATTTTTATACCACCATCAAAAAATATGTTTATGTCATTTCGTTTGTAACGCATCGAAATATTTATCATAAAAGTATATATTCTGGATCCTTATTAAATTCTAAGACGATCTAGCTATGTCCGTCCGTCTGTCTATCTGTCTGTCGGTTTAAAACACGATAGAGTCCAAATGGAAGTAGCTAGCGGGCTGAAATTTTGCACAGACATTTTATATTGATGCAGTTTGTTTGGTATTGAAATTGGGCAATATCGGTCCACGAATTCGGCTAGCCCCCATATAAGGTCCCCTTCACAAAATGACTTTAACGCTCATAACTGACTAAAAGAAGCATCTAAAGCGATGAAATACGACATGGAACCTAAATCGCTCTTTAAAATTTTATAAGGATCGGTCCATAATTGACCCTACCTCCCATATAACGTCCCCTTCAGAAAATGACTTTAACGCTCATAACTGCCTTTAAGAAGTATCTATAGCGATAGAATTCGACATGAGCATATTTTATAGGAACCTTAAATATGATTGTAAAATTTATAAGTATCGGTTAATAATTGACCCTATCCCCCCATTAAGGTCCCTTTCAGAAAATGAACTTAACGCTTATAACTGACTAAAAGAAGCAGCTATAGCGATGAAATTCGACATTAACATATTTGATAGCAACTTTAACACCTTCGTAAAATTTTATAAGGATCTGTCCATAATTGACCCTACCCCCCATATAAGGTCCCCTTCAGAAAAAGACTTTAACGCTCATAACTGCCTTAAAGAAGCATAGCGATGAAATTCGACATGAACATATTTTATAGGAACCTTAATATCATTGTAAACTTTTTATAAGGATCGGTTCATAATTGACCCTATCCACCATATAAGGTCCCCTTAAGAATATGATTTTAACGCTCATAACTGTCTAAAAGAAGCATCTATAGCGATGTAATTCGACATGAACATATTTTACAGGAACCTAAATCGTTTTGTAAAATTTTATAAGGATCGGTTCATAATTGATCCTACCCCCATATAAAGCCCCCTTTAGAAAATGGCTTTGACGCTCATTACTGCATAAACTAAAATCGTTCTAGAATATGTGGCGAGGATCGGACCATATTGACCAAAAAAAGCAATTTGTTGACGAAAAACTTATTTTCTAAAAGAGGCTTTATATGGGGGATAGGAGCAAATGTGGACCGACCCCGATAAAAAGGGCTGGATAGATTTGTATTTATATAATATATTTAATATTTGTCTGTGCTAAACTTCATTACAATAACAGTGCTAATAAATGAATTGCGGATATTCAAGTCACTTTCTGAGGGGGGCATTGTGTGGGGGCTAGGGTCAAAATGAAGTCCGATCATTTCGAAATTCGGCAAGGTCATCAAGGCTTGTATAAAACTTAGTTGTGTGAACTTTCATCGAGATACATTTATATTATACATAATTATGAGCTCAAAAGCCCTTTTCGGGGGGTTCAGTTGTATGGGGGCTAGGTGAAATAATGGACCGATTTTAATAATTTTATGGGCTTAGTCCTTGGGTCAAACAAACACGTATTCCAAATTTCATCGAATTATCTTGAAATTGCGACCTGTACTTTGATAACAACGTTTACATGGACACACGGAGTCGATCGGTATACTTTAAGGTGGGTATAGTACTAATATTTTAATGCGTTACAAACATCAGCACAAACGCATAATACCCTTCCCACTATAGTGGTGTAGAGTATAATAAAAAACAAATTGTATTAGATAATAAGAACTATATTGTTAAGCAAAATATTGTTTATAAAAAAAATAACAAAACATCAGACTTAAAGAAAGTTCAAGATAACTGTATTCAAAATATATTTAATCAAAATCAAATGACATGTAATTATGAAATTAACACTTTAACGGAGGTGATAGAGATTGAATTAATGCTATTGTAGTAATTAACGGAAACATTGATGTAAATCATACTTGTAATAGGTTTCCCACTTACTTTAAATGAAAACTATTTAATTTATATTGAAAATTGTCAAATTTATTTGGATAAATGGTATAATAAGAAAAACTATCAAGACACTATTATTGTTCCAAATCCTATTAGAAATATAACCACTAATGAATCAATAACTTTAGAAGAATTACATTGCAAACATATGGAAAATATCAAAATTATCAAAGAATTAAAATATCATGAGAAAATACAGTATGTATCTATTACCACTGTTATAATAATTATTATTGTTGTCTTATGTATCTACACATATATTAAGGTTAAAGAAAATAAGAAAACTCAAGTTACAGTTAACTTACCCATAATTCCTTTGGAAAATGGACAAGCATCATCGTCCGGGGGTGTTATGGATACACAATCCATGCACAATAGTAAACTCCCGTTTCCTTGTTGATTTGTATGTATTATTATTATAATACATAAATACATTGTCAGCATAAATAAATTCAAATATCAAAACAACTCATATTTCTTTTCAAATGTAAAACTGCTGACTGAATGTCTGTCAGAGTTTTAGTTGATAAACAAAACGATATAATTTAAGTTAGTTGTTTAAGAACATCACGACAATAAAGTCGAAGAAAAATAAAGAAACGGTTTTTATTTAATTCCACCCATAGGGATTAAAAAATTGATTATTTTTCGCAAAAAAATTAAATAGAAACTGTCCAAAACGAACAGGATTCAAACTTAAAATATCCCAGTTGCTAGTTTAACGCCATTCCCACTACACTATCAACTAGCTTCATAATTGTTTGCAACTAATGTTCACATAGAAATTCTCTTTCCTGTTTGTGTAAAAAATTGTTGTTAACCCAAGGTCAAATAAAATGTGCATATTGAGAAAGTGTAACTGATAATTTCTTATGCTATTAAGCAACATCAGTGTTGATAAAAGTTATTCAGCAGCAATGTTTTGTACAAACAGAAAATAACATGGCATTTTTATATTAAAAACTAGCTATACCCAGTGTGCTTCGCTACCCTCATCGTAATGGAATAAAATAAATATTATTGTAAATGTATATATATCAGCAATATCAAAAAGTCCCCTATTTAAATTTATGTTTATATATTCAATATTTAAGAAAACTCAAAAAGTACCAATGAAGTACGAAAAAGTAACAAAAGACCTCTTTATTTTATTTCATGTTCCTAAGTTCAATATTATAGAAAATTAAAAAAGTACCAGTTGAAGAACGAAAAATTACCAAAGGGTCCCCTTTTATAGATTCTCATTAACTCCGGGCTCCACATGGTTAATTTCATGTTATAAAAAAACACAAAAAGTACCTTTTGAAGAACGAAAAATTACCAAAAAGTCCTCTTTTATATGTTCTCACTTACTCCAGGCTCAACGTATTTAATTTCATGTTTCTAGGTTCAATATTATAGAAAATTCAAAAAGTACCTTTTGAAGAACGAAAAAGTACCAAAAAGTCCCCTCTTATAGATTCTCATTTACTCCAGGCTCTATATGCTTAATTTCATGCTTCTAGGATCAATATTATAGAAAATTCAAAAAGTACCTTTTGAAGAACGAAAAAGTACCAAAAAGTCCCCTTTTATAGATTCTCATTTACTCCAGGCTCTACATGCTTAATTTCATGCTTCTAGGATCAATATTATAGAAAATTCAAAAAGTACTTTTTGAAGAACGAAAAAGTACCAAAAAGTCCCCTTTTATAGGTCCTCACTTAATTCGGGCTCTACATGTTTAATTTCATGTTTCTAGGTTCAATATCATAGAAAATTCAAAAAGTACCTTTTGAAGAACAAAAAAGTACCAAAAAGTCCCCTTTTACAGTTTCTCACTTAATCCTTTTACAGTTTCTCACTTAATCCAGGCTCTACATGCATACTTTCATGTTTCTATTTTCAATATTATAGAAAATTCATAAAGTACCTTTTGAAGAACGAAAAAGTACCAAAAAGTCCCCTTTTATAGATTCTCATTTACTCCAGGCTCTACATGCTTAATTTCATGCTTCTAGGATCAATATTATAGAAAATTCAAAAAGTACTTTTTGAAGAACGAAAAAGTACCAAAAAGTCCCCTTTTATAGGTCCTCACTTAATTCGGGCTCTACATGTTTAATTTCATGTTTCTAGGTTCAATATCATAGAAAATTCAAAAAGTACCTTTTGAAGAACAAAAAAGTACCAAAAAGTCCCCTTTTACACTTTCTCACTTAATCCTTTTACAGTTTCTCACTTAATCCAGGCTCTACATGCATACTTTCATGTTTCTATTTTCAATATTATAGAAAATTCATAAAGTACCTTTTGAAGAACGAAAAAGTACCAAATAGTCCCCTTTTATAGATTCTCATTTAATAAGGGCTCTACATGCTTAATTTTATGTTTCTAGGTTAAATTTTATAGAAAACTCAAAAAGTACCAGTCGAAGGACGAAAAAGTACCAAAAAGTCCCCTTTTATAGATTCTCATTAACTAAGGCCTCCGCATGCTTAATTTCATGTTTCTAGGTTAAATTTTATAGAAAACTCAAAAAGTACCAGTCGAAAGACGAAAAAGTTCCAAAAAGTCCCCTTTTATAGATTCTCATTTACTCCGGGCTCTACATGCTTAATTTCATGTTTCTAGGTTAAATTTTATAGAAAACTCAAAAAGTATCAGTCGAAAGACGAAAAAGTACCAAAAAGTCCCCTTTTATAGATTCTCATTTACTAAGGGCTCTACATGCTTAATTTCATGTTTCTAGGTTAAATTTTATAGAAAACTCAAAAAGTACCAGTCGAAGGACGAAAAAGTACCAAAAAGTCTCCTTTTATAGATTCTCATTAACTAAGGCCTCCGCATGCTTAATTTCATGTTTCTAGGTTAAATTTTATAGAAAACTCAAAAAGTACCAGTCGAAAGACGAAAAAGTACCAAAAAGTCCCCTTTTATAGATTCTCATTAACTAAGGCCTCCGCATTCTTAATTTCATATTTCTAGGTTAAATTTTATAGAAAACTCAAAAAGTACCAGTCGAAAGACGAAAAAGTACCAAATAGTCCCCTTTTATAGATTCTCATTTACTAAGGGCTCTACATGCTTAATTTTATGTTTCTAGGTTAAATTTTATAGAAAACTCAAAAGTACCAGCCGAAGGACGAAAAAGTACCAAAAAGTCCCCTTTTATAGATTCTCATTAACTAAGGGCTCTACATGCTTAATTTCATGTTTCTAGGTTAAATTTTATAGAAAACTCAAAAAGTACCAGTCGAAAGACGAAAAAGTACCAAATAGTCCCCTTTTATAGATTCTCATTTAATAAGGGCTCTACATGCTTAATTTTATGTTTCTAGGTTAAATTTTATAGAAAACTCAAAAAGTACCAGTCGAAGGACGAAAAAGTACCAAAAAGTCCCCTTTTATAGATTCTCATTAACTAAGGCCTCCGCATGCTTAATTTCATGTTTCTAGGTTAAATTTTATAGAAAACTCAAAAAGTACCAGTCGAAAGACGAAAAAGTTCCAAAAAGTCCCCTTTTATAGATTCTCATTTACTCCGGGCTCTACATGCTTAATTTCATGTTTCTAGGTTAAATTTTATAGAAAACTCAAAAAGTACCAGTCGAAGGACGAAAAAGTACCAAAAAGTCCCCTTTTATAGATTCTCATTTACTCCGGTCTCTACATGTTTAATTTCATGTTTCTAGGTTCAATATTATAGAAAATTCAAAAAGTACCTTTTGAAGAACGAAAAAGTACCAAAAAGTCCCATTTTATAGATTCTCATTTACTCCAGCTCTACATGCTTAATTTCATGTTTCTAGCTTTAATTTTAAAGAAAACTCAAAAAAGTACCTTGTAGAACGAAAAAGTAGCGAAAAGTCCCTTTATTATTAATTTCATGTTTCTATTTCAATATCATAGAAAACTCAAAAAGGACCAGTTGGAGAATGAAAAGTACCAAAAAATATCACTTGGTACCGGGGTTCCAAATAACACCCCATTAGGATATTTAGTGTTTCTAAATTTAAAAATTTTATTTAAATTGGATCATTCTGGTTGAATAAAATCAAATTTCCCGTTTTTACCCCTTTTGGTACTTTTTTCCTCCCCATTAACGAAATAAAAATTCTATTCCAAAAAGTTGCAACATCGTAGTGGGAGCCCGTTATTATGTATTCATATGTATAAGTTAATAAACCAAAAACAATGTTTTATGAAAAAAGTACCAAAAATAGGTACAATTTTAACCCCTTAAACGTCCGAATATCCAAAAAGTACTAAATTAATATTTTTGTTTTTTCGTTAAGTTATAAAGGAGTCAAAAATATTTTTTGAATGTGCACTGGTTTAAAAGATACATGGGGTGCGAAAAAAGTACCAAAATACAGTTTTTACCCGTTTATTCCCTAAAGGGGCCGAATTTTAAAAAAGTACCAGACACCTGTCCGTTTATTTTTTAAATGAACGGCGAAAAGCTTTAAACTGTTTTTGTATCTTTTCTAGTTTAGGAGATATAAGGTTACCGAATTTACCCGTTTTTACCCTTTTTTACCCCCTAAACATTCGAATTTCCAAAAATCCCGTCTTAGTGGATCTATTTGGCGGGAGACCAACCTCCTGTCCAAATTTCAGCTCTTTAGCTTCAACCGTTTAGGCTGTGCGATGATGAATCAGTCAGTGAATCAGTCAGTCAGTCAGTCAGTCAGTAACGTTAGAATTTTATATATATAGAGATATTAGTTAACGAAGGACAAAGTAATGAAGTGGTGCAGTGGATGGAAGGGAGAATTAATTGCAGGTTCGATTCCTGGTCGATTTATCTTTTTTTGTCATAAATAATTAATCTTTTTATACCCTACACCACTTCAGTGGGGAGGGTATATTGGGTTTGTGCTGATGTTTGTAACGCACAATACCCACCTATACCCACCTTAAAGTATACCAAACAGCTCAGAATCATTTTCTGAGTCGAGCTATGTCCGTCCGTCCGTCCATGTAAACCTTGTAATCAAAATACAGGTCGCAATTTTGAAGATAATTCAATGAAATTTGGTACATGATTTTCTATTGTCCCAGGAACGAAGCCTATTGAAAATGGTTAACATCGGTCCATTATTTCACCTAGCCCCCATACAACTGAACCAGCCGGATAGGGCTTTTAAACTTTGTAATCAAACTACAGGTCGCAATTTTGGAGATAATTCAATCAAATTTGGCACATAATCTTTTATGGTACTGTGAACGAAGCCTGTTGAAAATGGTTTACATCGGTCCATTATTTCACCTAGCCCCCATACAACTGAACCAGCCGGATAGGGCTTTTAAGTTCATAATTATGTTTAATATACTCATATCTCGACAAAAAGCTGAAAAAACCAAGTTCTATACAAGATTTGATGACCCTCACGAATTCCATAATAATAGGTCCTCATATGACCCTAGCCCCTATGAAAAGTCCCGATCAAAATTTCACTTAAATGTCCACAATTTTATTCAACAATAAACGGCTTCAGAATGTATATCTGAGGCAAGGTACAATTCAATTTAAATGCTTTATTATGGCAACTAAATCGCATTATATTTTTGTCAAAGGTTTAGGGTATTATATGGTCGGCCTCGCCCGACTATAATTTCTTACTTGTTTTTTTAACCAAAATAAGTGTCGAAGTTCGGTTCAACAATAAAAATTTAAAAGCAATTTTTTTTTCATAGGATCAACAACGTTGAAAATCTTTTGTACCTCCCGTACTTTTCTCTCACACATAGACATTTTTTAAATACAGAACATATGTAGGTTAAATTTAGCATGCTCTGTAACAGTCTGTTAAGTGGTAGTTTTGTTTTTAATTCCATAATTCCATAAGGCGTAATGAAAGTAAGTCTAAAATATTAAGGTAAATTTGAATCAATCCATAAAATTTGATAATTTATGAAACCAGTTTAAGGTGGAGGGTATTTAAGATTCGGCAGAGCCGAATATAGCACTCTAAATTGTTTTTAATATAAAAATGCCATGTTATTTTCTGTTTGTACAAAACATTGCTGCTGAATAACTTTTATCAACACTGATGTTGCTGAATAGCATAAGAAATTATCAGTTACACTTTCTCAATGTGCACATTTTATTTGCTCTAGGGTTAACAACAATTTTTTACACAAACAGGAAAGAGAATTTCTATGTGAACATTAGTTGCAAACAATTACGAAGCTAGTTAATAGTGTAGTGGGAATGGCGTAAAACTAGCAACTGGGAGATTTTAAGTTCGAATCCTGTTCGTTTTGGACAGTTTTTATTTAATTGTTTCTTTATATGAATTCTATTGGCATAGAATTTAAATTTGTAAAATTTCGTAAATATATCGGCATTATTTCGGAAGTTATTAACAATAAATTAATTTCGGGGAATATGTACATTTGTATGGGAGGTATATGTAGTTGTGAACCGATTTGTCCGATTTTTAACAATGTTGATCCTTGCACCAAGAGTTATATCTCTGACAAAATTCATCAATTTAACTGCTGTAGTTTTTGTAAAAAATACAAATAAATATGTGAAAAAGCACAATTTTTTTTGAGGTTGTCTCAAATTTTTACTCATAACTCTGAACCTATTTCACCGATCTTGCTGATTTTTAATTCCAAACTGCTTAGGATATCAATGAATATTTTGGGTGAATTTCATAATGTTCCGTTTCTTCGTTTTAACGTTATCGTGTTTTATACAGACGGACAGTCGGACATATCTAAATCGACTCAGAATTTCATAAGGATCAAAAATATATATACTTTGTTGGGTCTCAAATGAATATTTCTCGGTGTTACAAACGGAATGACAAACTTATATATACCCTCTATGACCACTGATGGTGGTGGAGGGTATAAAAAGTACCAAAAGTCCCTTTCAATAGATTCTGATTCACTAAGGTCCCTACATTTTAAATTTTATTTTCAATATCTATGTTCAATAAAAAAGTACCATCGGAAAAACGAAAAAGTCCTAAAATATCTCTCAATAAATTCTCATTTAATAAGGACCGTGTGTTACGGTTAACCATTATAAAGAATCTAAAAGGGACCATTTGAAGAATAGAAATAGTTCCCACTTACAGAATATTATTCAGTCAAGACCATGTATGTTAAAATTAATGTTCCTAGGTTGAATATTTTAGAAAATTAAAAAAGTAACATATTTGAGATAAAAAGTACTAAAAAGTTCTCTCTTAAAGAATCTTATTCAATGAGGATTGTGTATGTTTAATGATCATGTGTTTTGAATTCATATTAAACAACATACAAAGAGTATCATTTGAAGAAAGAAAAAGTACCAAAAGTGGAATAAATTTTACCTAAGTGAAAAGTACTAATAAAGAGTACAATTTTCCCCTTTTCGAAAAAATTTTATTACAATAAATATTACAATGGGAATAATTCAATAAACCGAAAAAGTTTTCTTAATGTGCTAAAAAAAAGTACCATTAATACAGTTTTCTCCCTTTTAAGATAATTAAGAAAACCTGTTTTACCCGTTTTTCCCCTTTTCACCCGTAAATGTACAAATTTCCAAAAATTCCTCCTTAGTGGAACTACATAACCAAAGACACGTCTACTGTCAAAATTTCATGATTCTAGGTTCAGTTAGGGCTGTGCGATGATGAATCAGTCAGTAACGCTACTCTTTTATATATATATATATATATATATATATATATATATATATATATATATATATATATATATATATATATATATATATATATATATATATGTATATATATATAGATAAACTGAGAAGAAAGCTAAAATTACCCACTACACCCATAGTTGCTGAAATATCAGGATTAAATGAGATAGTTTCTGCTCGTTCTAATAAACTATACCAAGTTTTATTGCGCTCAACCACCCCAAACGATTTCAGGTTGAATATCCAAGCAATTGTTGTTAAAACACTAACCAAAAAGACTGGGAAAATATTCAATTCGCTGACCAAAAATTCTACGAAAGTCGACCTATAGACTTTATTTTTGGCAGCGATTATTACCCACAGATTTAAAAATCTGGAGTCAAAAAGGACTTGCTCAATACCCTTATAGCTTAGGAGTCAGAGTTTGACTGGATTCTAACAGGACCCGTTCAGAATTCGCAAAATACTCAGTTCAGTCACGCTTGATAAAGTTTTGACCAAGTTCTGGGAAATTGAAGATGTACCCACCCAACCCAAAGTTTCAGAGGAAAGTTCTTTATGTGAAGAAACTTTCATGACTACTACCCTTCGATTACCAAATGGCCGTTATCAGGTAAATTTACCATTTATATACCCTCCTGTTGAGTTAGGAAACTCTCGACACGTTGCTATGGCTCAATTTCTAAGAAACGAGAAAAGTTTGATGAAAAAGCCAGAGCTTAAAATGGAATATGATAACGTGCTACAAGAGTATATCGACTTAGGTCATATGAAACCCATTAAATATAACCCAAACACTCCTTCAAATACCCATTACTATTTACCCCATCACGCCGTTGTTAAACTTGATCGTGTTACGACAAAAGTTCGAGTTGTATTTAATGCATCTAGCAAAACCTCGAACAGCAACAGTCTTAATGAACCCTACACACTGGTCCTACCCTACAACAAGATTTAGTTGTACTTATCTTAAAATGAAGCTTTTACAAGATAGTTTATAATGCCGACGTTACAAAAATGTACCGGCAAATTATGCTAAACCCTACCCACACACCATTCCAAGGAATATTATTCCGTAAAAGCGTCAACGAATCCATTCAAGATTATGAACTGCAAACAGTTACATTTGGTGTTAACTGTGCGCCATATTTGGCTATTAGAACTCTACACATATTAGCCGATGACATTCAAAATACCCACCCTATAGCTTTGCAAATATTGCGAAACAACATGTATGTTGACGATGTCTTAGCCGGAGGTCACACAAAGAAGCTAAAAAAGCTCAAACTCAATTGATCGTGGCTCTTGACTCTGCTGGGTTTCCTTTGAGAAAGTGGCTTTCCAATACAAAGGAATTATTACAAAATTTACCCGAAGAACATCTACTCGATGTTGATTTACTTATCCTACCCGAATCAAATAATGCTAAAACGTTTGGCATTCGTTGGAATGCTAAAGAAGATACGTTTTTCTTTAATGTACACTTAATTGAAAGAAAATCAGCATACACAAAGCGAACTGTGTTATCAGAGATTGCACGTCTTTTCGACCCAGCTGGTTGGTTAGCGCCCATTATTATATCTGCCAAGATTATTATGCAGCAAATTTGGTAAGATAATACAGCTTGGGATGAATGTCTTAACCCACTCACCCTTATAAAATGGCAAAAGTTTTTGCAGTTCTACGATAATATTAATCGAATTCGTATTCCAAGATGGATTAACTTTTCACCTTCAGCAAAAATTGAGTTTCATAGCTTTTCAGATGCTTCTGAAAAGGCATCTTCTACATGTCTATATGCACAAGTAACACCCATAGACGGACCTAATTCAGTAACCCTACTCTTCACTAAGACGAGAGTAGCGCTAATCAAAGTAATCTCGTTACCAAAACTTGAACTTTGTGGTGCAGTGTTGTTGGCAAATATGACATATAATTTACTCACCCAACTCAACCTACCTACCTACTCGTGGAACACATTTGTAGCAAACCGAGTTTCTACAATAATCCATACCGTCGGCGTTGAAAATTGGAACCATGTTGCTTCACACGATAACCCTGCCGATGTTGCTAGCCGAGGATGTAATGCTGATGAGTTGAAAGATGACACTTTATGGTGGAATGGACCATCGTGGTTGAAAGAAGTAGCGTCGAAGTGGCCAAGAACAAGTAAACTCTTTGTAACTCAAGCTGAAGCTAAAGTTAGTCAGTCGTTTACTACGACCGTTAATACCCTTCCTTGGTTAATACGAATACTGAAAACCTAGATATATTATGAAGATTTTCGATATTGTCAAAAGCTCTAAGAGTAATGACATATGTCTATCGATTTTGTGATAGCGCATCCTACATCCGTAGAAATACATTCCGAAATAATAGAGTTATTCTTGATCGAAATAACCCACAACCACTCAATGATAGACTACGCTTGTTAACACCCACCCAAGTATTGAACTTGATGCATCAGAAATCAAATCTACTTATAGACTTATTACTCTTTGTCAGACAAAATATTTTAACAACGAATATAACTGTTTGAAGAGAAAATACCCTATACCCAACAAAAGTAACCTGCTAACCCTAACACCATTTTTAGATTCTGCAAAGATAATGCGTGCAATTGGTGGACTAGCAAATTCCAACAGTTTGTTCTATTCCGAAAGACACCCTATTAGTACCCTATAAAGTGCATTTGCTAAATTACTAGTACAACACGTACGTTTGTGTTTTTGTTTGCTTTGCAACAAAAGCTATCCACTTGGAGCCAACATCTGATTTGTCTACCCAAGCCTTTATGGCAGTCTTTAATCGATTTTTTTCGAGGCGGGGATGCCCTGTCGCCATTTATTCTGACGATGGAACAAATTTCATAGGTGCTAGCAAGTTATTGAAAAAGGAGCGACAGGAGCTCATTTGAAGAAAATAACTACCCTTAAATGTACATTTTAAGGCTAGCTACACTCCTTGCCAGAATAGAAGGCTGCCTAAACTCGAGACCCTTAAGCCCGTCAAGTGAAAACCCTCAGAATCTTAACCCGTTAACTCCTGGACACTTTTTAATTGGCTCACCCAATTTACCCCTGCAGAACCCGACACAAGCAGTGATAATATAACCCTGGCAAACAGATGGCAAAAATTAAAGATATAACATCACAACTTTTGTAAAAGATGGAAAGATGAATATCTTAAAGAGCTTCATAAAAGATATAATTGGAAAAACCCTACCCGAGAAGTTGAAATAGGTGATATTGTAGTAATTAGACAAGACAATTTAGCACCCAACAAATGATTACTTGGACGTGTGACCAAAACACACCCTGGTTCTGATGGTAGAAATAGAGTAATTGACTTACAAATTTCAACTGGAACTCTAACCCGACCAAATACTAAAATTGTTGTTTTACCCGCTAATTAGTCTAATACTTTTACTCAAACCCTAACCCAATATAACAATATCCTTAATTATTTCAACTAACCCATATACTAACCCAATATATTATGAATCATATTTAACACTTCACCCTAACACACTAACTCATTCATAATATTTCATTTCATAACCCATTTTTAATTTCTATGCAGAATGGCACCAAACAGCAAACGTGGATCCAACTGTGGACGTTCTGGTCGTCACCATACGCGTGATCATAAGGGAAACCGACGCCATCGTCGCCACACAGAACCAACAAAGCATTTTGGTTGCGGTATCTGTAAGGCCGACCACCGACTGACCAACTGCCACAAGTTCAACAAAATGAACTTGGCTCAGAAATATAAAACTGTGGTCAGCTTACACTACTGTGTCAACTGTTTGGCAAGGAACCACTTAATTGGAAGCTGTTCGAGTAAAGCTTGTTGCCAGCAATGTGGTGGTAAACACCATTCCACACTTCATGGTCCAAATAGGATTTTAAAGAATTTGACCCAAGACCGATCCCCTCCACTAACTCCGGCACCAAGAACTCCAAACACACCAGCTCCACGACGATCATTAGACATCGTGAAAGTTACAACACCGGTAACAACGTCGATGATGAAAACGTTTGTTCCTACAGCAGTTGTGCAGGTAGGAAGTCGGAGGGCAAGAACAATACTAAATCCTTGTTAGTGAAAGTTCCCTAACTCCCTTCAAAATCGACAAAGAGTTATTTGTGAAGGTTTTAGTTCCACCAAATTATTCCTCAAGCCTCCGATATGAGGTTTGCATAGAGGTGGTTAAGGATCTGCCAAAAACCCCATATACAAGCCCCATGGATGAAACAATTAAAAGTAAACTGTGTCGCATATCGCTGGCTGACCCGAAGTTTTACCCCAACAACTCAGTCTCCATGGAAATTGGTGGAGACCTTTACACAACGATCCTACAACCGAATGTGATTCACATAGGATTCCACCCTTGGTTGGCTTGTCATTGGATCATCTACCCAATAAACAACCATATAATGAAGTTGCCAGGCCCGGGAGGATGTTCACATCAGTGAACACCATCCCTGATGTCCAATAACACCCACACCAAACTGCAGCCAACTTCATTCTGCATAAATGTCAACTGAAGCTCTACACTTTTTCTTTTACTTTACTTCTATTCAATCTATCTGAAGAAGAACAAACAAATCTGTGCGCCTCGTTAACCCGGCAGTTTTAAAGTTAAAAATATTATTTTAAATAGAAAACTTAAAACCACAAATTTAAAATAAAGTGTGTCATTAAAAATAAACTAAAAAAAAAATTGGAAATCCAAAATTAAAACTGAAAACTAAATATTTATTTGAATTAATAAAATAAATCTAAAGCGTATATACTAATAAAAATAGAAATCACAGAAAAGTGTATCAAAGTTTTGTTAATTAAATTATTTACCCTATACTAAATAAAAAACATTAAAATCTAAATAAATAAATATTTAAACTTAACCCTATATATGTAATAAATACTTACCTCTATATTGCACATAAAATCTAACCTAAAATTTTGTGAATTATATACATACATACATACATACATACATACATACATACATACATACATACATACATACATACATACATACATACATACATACATACATACATACATACATACATACTACATACATACATACATACATACATACATACATACATACATACATACATACATACATACATACATACATACATACATACATACATACATACATACATACATACATACATACTACATACATACATACATACATACATACATACATACATACATACATACATACATACATACATACATACATACATACATACATACATACATACATACATACATACATACATACATACATACATACATACATACATACATACATACATACATACATACATACATACATACATACATACATACATACATACATACATACATACATACATACATACATACATACATACATACATACATACATACATACATACATACATACATACATACATACATACATACATACATACATACATACATACATACATACATACATCATACATACATACATACATACATACATACTACATACATACATACATACATACATACATACATACATACATACATACATACATACATACATACATACATACATACATACATACATACATACATACATACATACATACATACATACATACATACATACATACATACATACATACATACATACATACATACATACATACATACATACATACATACATACATACATACATACATACATACATACATAATACATACATACATACATACATACATACATACATACATACATACATACATACTACATACATACATACATACATACATACATACATACAACATACATACATACATACATACTACATACATACATACATACCTACATACATACATATCCATTATTAGCTCTGGCGAATCTTAAATATCCTCCACCATAAACTGGTTTCATAAATTATCAAATTTTATGGATTGATTCCAATTTACCTTAATATTTAGACTTACTTTCATTACGCCTTACAATATGCAATCAAAAACAAAACTACCACTTAACAGACTGTTACACAGCGTTGCCAATTTAGAGCTTTTGGCGCTAGATTTAGCGCCTTTTAACAATCCAAAAGTCGCATTTTTTCCTCTTAACGCTTTTTTGGAAAAAGGCACTAAATTAGCGCTTATTTCAACAAATGAAAAATCTTTTTAATAACATAAAATTATTCTAGTTTAACAATAAAGATAAAACGGAATAATTTTAGACAGTACTCTGCCGTACAAAATTTATTAAGTTCCTTTTTCTAAACTTTCCATATTATGAGTAATTCAAAGGTCTTTTAGTGTGATGAGTTATTTTAAAACTTTAAAACTAAAATAAAAAATATTCACCTTTTTCGCCAAAAGAATTGAAATTTGTTTCTTCTTAAATTTTCAATCCCTTCGAAGGGAAAATTGATTTCGTGAAATTCCACAACAGTTGATTTTGATCGTAACAGCTTTTTATTGATCAGAAAATTCTATAAAAAATTCACAACAAGGGAAGTTTTTTACGTCAAAAAAGGGAAAAGTTGTAAATTAACTTAATTTTAGTTAGGTTAACTTGAACTTGAAATTAAAATTGCATTTCGTGAAAGCTATTGATATTTTAATGTGAATAATACAAAAATAATTTTGATCGCACAAATTTTGATTCACAAAAATTTAGCATTATTTTTTATAACTTCACTGTGAAGGAAACAATTACTTGACGATTACTTCAGTTTTTTCAACAAGTTTTGGCTCTTAGTATTTTTGGAAATGAAGAGTTTAATTAAAATTTATTATGGGGAATTTCAAAAAATCTCTTTGACTAGTTATTGAGAGCTTGATCGATGATAGCAATTAGTCATTGAATAAGAAAATCGAACATATTTGTATTAACCTTAATTTTTTAAATTTCGTTCCCGAATCAAAATTCCAATTAAGGAGTAATTTTTTTAATAAACAAATTTTAGCTAAATACTATATTTTTTAAGATTGTGTAAAAATATAATTTTAACGCTTATTAGTGCGTTTTGAGTGAATGGACGGCGCGTTTTAGTATAAAATAGTTGACAACACTGCTGTTACAGAGCATATTAAATTTAACCTATGTTCTGCATTTAAAATAATTTCTATGTGTGAGAAATGGTAATAGTTATAAAACTTATATAATTTTGTACGGGAGGTACAATAGCTTTTCAACGTTGTTGATCCTATGAAAAAAAAATTGCTTTTAAATTTTTATTGTTGAACCGAGTTTCGACACTTAATTTGATTTAAAAAAATTAAATATTTATGACAAAAAAAGATAATTCGACCAGGAACCGAACATGTAATTAATTCTCATTTCCATCCAATGCACCACTTCATTACTTTGTCCTTCGTTAACTAATATTTTTAATATAAAAATGACATGTTATTTTCTGTTTGTACAAAACATTGCTGCTGAATAACTTTTATCAACAATGATGTTGCTGAATAGCATAAGAAATTGTCAGTTACACTTTCTCAATGTGCACATTTTATTTGATCTTGGGTTAACAACAATTTTTTACACAAACAGGAAAGAGAATTTCTATGTGAACATTAGTTGCAAACAATTACGAAGCTAGTTAATAGTGTAGTGGAAATGGCGTAAAACTAGCAACTGGGAGATTTTAAGTTCGAATCCTGTTCGTTTTGGACAGTTTTTATTTAATTTTTTTGCGAGAAATAATAAATTTTAATCCCTATGGGTGGTACAAGAAATTGTGGACTGATTTCGATTTTCAACTCAGTGGATTCCCAAACTATATGTATAACAAAAAAGAGCCATCTAGAATACGAACCAAGGACTTCGGTTTGTTAGTCAAATGTTCTACCCACTGCACCACTGCTTAGCTATTTCATTGCTCGTCAAATAATGGTTTTCACATACAAACCTACTTTTGTTTTATTTTTTGTAAAACACAATTCTTAGCACGCAATTAAATAAAATGTGCAAACAAAACGACAAAGCCGAAAATAAAGTACTTCATTACTAGAGTATTTCTAAGTAGTAGTCATTGAAAAGTAAGTGGTTATGGAAGTACAACCCATTACCGAGTTTTTGCTGGGTATCTAAATAAAATTCGGTTTTGTGTATGTATGAATCACTCTCCGAATTTTTTTCCGGATAGGCCCGTAATTGGTCATATAAGGTCCACTTTCGAAAATCACTTAAACGAGCATATTTCATTGATAAATATGGCTATCGAGGTACAATTCGGCACGAATATGTTTTGTGTATCTATCAAGTTATATAAAGTCAACTTCCGAAAATCACTTAAAGGTACATATTTTATTAACTAATAAATAATAAATAAAATTCAACTTGTTGGAGTAACGAAGACGATCAACTACAATACTGCATAATGCGTTTTTGTTTATTATAATGAACTGTCAAATATTCTTCCCTTTTATTGTATTTTCTTTATATTACTTTATGTTACTTTTTTTTTCTTTATTCATTCCTCTTTTATACTTCAATAAAGTGACTTGAATTTTAACAACGTGTACATGATTTAATAGGTTATGGGCCCAGTTTGGCAAATATAATCTATTGGTGAGTGAAAAACTCTTTTAAAGATAAAAATTGAAGTATGGCCGGTGTGGTGCTCATAGAGCCGCTAAACGCGGACAACTATGACACCTGGAAAATGCAAATGCGTGCTATATTAATAAAAATTGATTTATGGTCATATGTGGATGACAGCATTAAATGTCCTACAGATCCGGCGGAGTTTAATTCATGGAAAAGACAAGACGAAAAGGCTGCTGCAGACATCACGCTGGCAATGAGCTCGTCGGAATTGGGATTGGTAGCCGAGTGTACGACCGCAAGGGAAGTGTGGTTAAGATTGGAATCAACATACCAATCCAAAGGCCCTGCTCGAAAAGCAACATTGTTAAAATGCGTCGCGTTATCTCGTATGCGTGACGATGAAAAAGTACGTGAACATTTAAATGAGTTTTTCGATGCAGTTACAAAGTTAAAAGAGATCGGTGTCTCTATCGGTGATGAGCTCTTGGCGATTTTGCTATATATAGTCTTCCAGATTCTATATAGTCTTCCAGATTCATTTGAGACTTTTCGATGTGCATTAAAAACACTTGATGAACTGCCAAAACCCGAAGTACTTCGTGTAAAAATTCTAGAAGAGTTCTAATCGAGAAAATCTAAGGAAGACAAAAACGTGTCTGATGCATTATACGCAAAAAAAAGAGCAACAAAAAACGAAACAAACAAAACTGAAACAAAATGGTGCGTGTTTTAAGTGTGGCAAACTCGGACATTACGCAAGAAATTGTAGAGTAAAAAATAAAAATATACAAAATGCCCAAGATACAGGTGAAAATAACAGAAAATCTAATATTTGCTGTACAACAACTGAATCAGTTTATTTGTGTCCGGATGGTAACACGAAGTGGTGTTTGGACAGTGGCTGCACTTCGCACATGAGTGCAAATATTAAACATTTTAAACAGCTATCAGAAATAAATCAAGAACTTAGTTTGGCAAATAACAATTATACAACGATAAGTGGTGTTGGAAACGTTGATATTGTAATAAATGAGATTAATACAAATTTACATTTGAAGGACGTTTTATATGTATCCGATTTACGCACAAATTTATTATCGGTATCGAAAATAATAGACAGTGGTTACGAGGTAATTTTTCATAAAAATGAAGCGGTAATAATAGATCAAAATAAAAAAGTGTGTCTTCGTGCGGAAAGAATAGACAATTTATACTATTTGAAAAATACTGAAAGTGTCGCGAACGTCGTTGAAGCCCGAAACGAACTTGATTTATGGCATTACAAATGGGCCACTTAAATGAAAGAGACCTTAAAGATATGGCAAAAAATAGTGATATTTATGGACTAAATTTTAATCAAGAACTTAAATTATCAACATGTGAAATATGTATAAGCCTAAAAGAGACGCGCGCGTGTTTTCCAAAAAAAAAACCATAGATCTAACGAATTATTCGAAACCGTCCACAGTGACGTTTGTGGCCCGATGAGATATGCATCTAACTCTGGCGCTAAATATTTCGTCTTATTCATCGACGACAAATCACGGTGGTGTGAAGTATACTTTTTAAAACAAAAGTCTGATGTGTTCACCGCCTTTCAAAAGTACAAAGCTGCGGCAGAAACATTCACGGGTAGAAAAATTAAAGCAATTCAGTCTGATAATGGTCGCGAATACTGTAATCATGAATTTGATATGTACCTACAAGAACATGGAATAAAACGTCGTTTGACAACTCCCCACACGCCCCAAACAAACCGGTACGGCTTAACGCAAAAATAGAACCCTCATTGAAATGGCACGGTGTATGATGAAACATGCAGAGTCGCCACCGTCGTTTTGGGCAGAAGCCATTAATACCGCATGTTATATTCGAAACAGGTGTATTACAAAAGCTAACGGTGAAATTCCATACAAGCTTTGGGTAAATACAAAGCCCACAGTAATGCATATTAAAGTTTTCGCGTGTAAAGGTTATGTTTTAAACAAAAATCCCAACAAGGGCAAATTTGATTCACGTTCGGAACTTTGCGTTTTTGTGGGTTATTCCTCAGAATCAAAAGCGTATCGTATGTGGTCTCAGAAAAGGAGAGACGTCTTTATTATTTATTAATGAAAAAGGATTTAACAATACATACGAAGATTTTTATAATTCTGATGAAAACGATGTTATTGAAATTGAATGTGAACCTGGTTCCGAAGAAATTGACGAAAAAGAAACACGTATAGATGATAACAACCCACTCAACGATGATGTAAAAAGCGAGAAACGCGGGAGAGGGCGTCCAAAAATACAAAGGACAGGTACGCGTGGTCGACCTAAGAAAATCTTTCAAATAACTAATACCGACAAAAATGAACCAGAAGGTGATGATAGCGAGCCATTGGATCAGCCTGAAGAGCATAATTTTGAATAATGCGAACTAGCATACCTATCGATGGCGAACGATCAAGCTATGGAGTGTAATGATGCAACTGATTGGATGGCAGCAATTGAAGATGAGTATTTAGCACAACTAAGTAACAACACGTGGGAAATAGTCGAGCGGCCTGAGTCTAAGAAAAGGGTAATTAATAGCCGATTGGTGTTTCGTACAAAAGACAATGGTAAGAAAAAAGTTCGACTTGTAGCAAAAGGCTATGTCCAACGTCCTGGTGAAGACTTTCATCAAACCTATTCTCCAGTGGCGCGTTCATCCTCAATAAGACTTTTAGTGCCATTGGCAGCAGAATTGCATTTGGAGATTCATCAAATGGATGTAATCACAGCATACCTTAACGGCGAACTTGATGAAAGTGTGTACATTGAAATACCAGACCAGTTAAAGTATATACTAAAGAAACTAATATCTGATAAGTCAATGGGCACTAAAAATATTAAAAAAAAAACAAAACGTCGAGGAGACAGCTGATAGATGGCTGCAGGCAATATCAAGTCTTCAAAGTCCCGTATGTCTTTTAAAGAAAGTGTTATACGGTTTGCGCCAGTCAGGATTAATGTGGTACCATAAATTAACTACAGAACTTCTTAATTTAGGTTTAAAGCCAACTATAAAAGATCCCTGCTTGTTTTCAAAGAAAAAAGACGATAAAGTTTTAATAATTTTAATTTATGTAGATGACCTGTTATTGGCTTCAAATGAACCTAGATGGATTAACACTATTAAGGCATCATTACATCAATAGTTTGATATGAAAGATATCGGTCCAGTTAAACGTTGCTTGGGAATTGATTTTGATCAAAACCTTAAAACTAATCAAGTTTTCTTATCACAGCAAAAATATGCAGAAGTTATTTTAGAACGTTTTGGTATGGCGGACTTTAAACCAGTCTCCACTCCCTTAGTGATAAATTGTGGATTGACCTGCCCCAAAGTAAAGGATGAAAAGGAGATGTCCGAATACCCTTATCAGCGCTTAATAGGAGCACTAATGTATTTAACTGTGACAACACGCCCCGATATTGCATATGCTGTAAATTACTTGAGTCAATTTAATTCAAATTACACTGAAGAACATTGGAAAGCAGCCAAAAGAATTTTACGCTTTATTAGAGGAACGATCGATTATGGTTTGCTCTATAACAAAACAAATTTGAAACTATACGGAGTAGTAGATGCAGATTGGGGTGCAAACATTGAAGATAGGCGATCATACTCAGGCTTTGCCTTTCTCTTGGCAGGCGCTGCCATAAGTTGGGAGGCACTGTTTCCTTATCAAGCACCGAAGCAGAATATATAGCTATCGCCGATGCTACAAAAGAAGCTCTTTACATCAAAGATATGCTTAACACCATTGGAATAATCTGTGAGGGAGTTACCTTATTCAACGACAGCCAAAGTGCACAAAAACTTATACAAGGTTTTGGCTATAATTCACGGACGAAACACATAGATATTCGCCATCATTTCGTACGCGATTGTATCCGTAGTAATACCATAACTCTTGAATATTTATCGACAGAGAACTGTAGCATAAAACATGTATCGCTTATGCCGACAGAATATTGAAAAAGCAATTAAAAATAATATCATATTACAAAGTCGATAAAACAGTCAACACTTTAAATATTTTACTGATCGTGGCTTTGTTTGTATGTATTTCTTGCGTTCAATGTTCTGTCCAATTGTTACACTATCCACTTTATGAATAATGCTGTGTAAGCAATTAATTACTATATAATCTAAGAACTTTTTCAATAAAGACACAATTCGCTTAACACAAGAGAGCTGTAATTTAGTTCTTGCGAAGAACTAAGATTTAACGTAAACATCTTTTAATTAGCATAGCTCTTTATGGCGATCCTGCCGGCCTTTTTGGAGTGCTAAAAATAATAAGCACCCAAAAAGAATAAAAAGACCTTGGGAGTGCTGTTTTAAAGCACCTAAAGGCAATTATTTTATTATAAAAAGTCTTTTGGATTGCCAGAAAATAAAAGGGCACCCAAATAAAAAAATTGTGGTTCCTGGCGGACAGCTAAGTCTCCGTCAGAAGTCTGTACGGCCAAGGTACAGAATGGGTACACCAGGCCCAAGAGCCATAACACTAGAAACCAGCAGAAAACCTAACAAAGATACCACCAACAACGAAACCAAAACGAAGGGGTGGTTTTAAGACAAGGTTAAGAAGAGAAAGGGCAGTCCTGATCCGACTAATAAACCAGGATTCACCACCTCCTTGGAACCAGGCGTCGGCCATGTGGGAAAAGATCGATAGAATCGATCTTCTATTAAAAACAAAACATTAAAAATAATAATAATAATAATAATAATAATAATAATAATAATAATAATAATAATAATAATAATAATAATAATAATAATAATAATAATAATATATATTGTGCATTCAGTTGCACATTTAGGTCAGTAGGCGTTAACCGCCATTTGACAAATATAAATATTTTTTACTTTATACATATAAATAATTTTAAGAATAATGAATAATAAAAATAATATATAGAATATTTAAGTTTTCAAGCTCAATTAAATTTTTTTAAGGTCCTTTGTAATAGGAAAACACCAATCCAAAATAGAAAATCCTTCGGCCAATGTGGTCAATGAAGTAGAGGTAGTACAGGGAAATACAAATCTTGAATTAATTGAATGTTGTTTAATAATAACAACTTTTTTAATAGGTTTAAATACATTGTTGCGTTTTTACGCCTTAAAAGATTAAAGAAGAAATATACAATCCGAGCTAACGATTTGAATAGAGTATAGATGGAGTGGTCAGATATAGTAAAAAGGGTTAGAATAATTAGAGATGAATTTGACCGATCTTACAAATGTTTGAATATTGACAGACCAACTAAGGAAAAAACAATTCACCAACATATGCAAACTTTGCAAGAGATTCTAGAGATCTTACGTCTTTTTCAACTAGTAATGGATCATACAGATTTACTAGATTACCTTATGGTTTAAAAATAGCCCCAAATTCATTCCAAAGAATGATGACAATTGCTTTCAGCGGCCTAAAGCCTGCCAAGCTTTCTTGTATATGGACGATCTAGTACTACTAGGTTGTTCCGAAAAGCACATGCTTTCGAATTTAACAAATGTGTTTGAGTTATGTAGGAAATATAATCTCAAGTTGCATCCTGAGAAATGTACGTTCTTCAGGAAAGAGGTAACATATCTGGGACATAAATGTACGGATAAAGGAATACTCCCAGACGATAGCAAATATAGCGCAGTTGAAAACTATCCAACGTCAAAAAACGCTGACGAGGCAAGACGATTTGTAGCCTTTTGCAACTATTATAGAAGATTCATCAAAAATTTTTTCCGATTATTCAAGACATTTGACACGGTTGTCGAAGAAAAATGTTGAGTTCAAATGGACTGAGGCTTGTGATTTGGCTTTTAAACATCTAAAAAAGGCATTAATGAGTCCAACATTGCTTCAGTATACAGATTTTTCAAAAGAATTTTGTATAACAACTGACGCAAGCAAACAAGCTTGTGGTGCCGTTCTAACACAAGAACTCAATGGAAAGCACCTTCCAGTCGCATATGCTTCAAAAGTATTTACAAAGGGGCGAAAGCAATAAATCAACTATAGAACAGGAGTTAACAGCTATACACTGGGCTATTATGCATTTTAGACCATACATATATGGAAAACATTTCTTAATCCGCACTGATCACAGACCATTATCTTATTTATTTTCTATAAAAAATCCAAGTTCAAAATTAACAAAAATGAGACTTGATTTAGAGGAATATGATTTTATAGTTGAATATCTTAGGGAAAAAGATAATTATGTTGCTGACGCATTATCGCGTATAACCATAAATGATTTGAAAGAAATGAACAAAATAACAACACGATCAATGGCAAAAGAGTCACTTGAAAAATCTCCAGTTACATTAAACAAAAAGCATTTAGAAAATAAACATGAGAAGCCCAATGTATTTAACCCAATTATGAATTCTGACGTCAGAAAATTTTGCAAGCTAAAAACTGACCCACATACATTTTATATTAAACGTGGTAAATCGAAACTTGCATGTATGAAAATAAATTAATTGTTTATCAATGGGAAATTTGATTTAGGACAATTTTTCCCAAGGCTCCAAGAAGTGGCCGGTAGCTAAACCATTTGATACGGTAATAGTGGACACTATAGGTCCACAACCAAAATCATATAACGGAAATTCATATGCTGTCACAATAATATGCGACATGACAAAATATCTTGTAACGGTACCTATTCAAGATAAAAGCGCAAAATCAGTTGCGAAAGCCATATTTGAACATTTTATTCTTACTTATGGACCGATGAAGACGTTCATTACGGACATGGGTACAGAGTACAAAAATTCGGTGCTTAATGAATTATGTAACCTTTTGAAGATAGAAAATATTACATCGACTGCTCATCATCACCAGACGCTAGGAACTATAGAAAGAAGTCATAGAACCTTCAACGAATATGTAAGATCTTACATATCCGTTGACAAAAGCGATTGGGATGAATGGCTCAGGTATTTCACTTACTGTTTCAATACCACGCCATCTACGGTGCATGACTATTGCCCTTATGAGTTAGTTTTCGGTAATATTCCTAATGGGTTTCAACAATTTGATAAGGTTCATACAATATCACCTTTATATAATATAGAAGATTATGCTAAGGAAGTTAGATATAGGTTAGAAATAGCACATAAGAGAGCACGAGAAATAAATGATAGGTATAAGTTAAAACAAAAATTAAATTATGATAAGACATTGTTAGATTATAAATTAAAAGTAAGAGATTTAGTTTTGGTTAAAATGAAGTAGGTCACAAATTAGATCCACAATATAAAGGACCTTACGAAATTAAAAACATAGATTTAAGAAATAATGTAACTATAGTAGATAAGAAAAATAAAAAAGAGCAAATAGTTCATAAGAATAGACTTAAGATTTTCAACAAATAATATAATTAACATTATCCTTAGTAACATATGCGCATGAGTTTAAGTAATAAATAAGATGTTTATTCCCATATTTGTAATAAAATTAATTATTAAGATTATAGTAATAATTTGTTAAAGAATGTTCATATATTTAAAAAGGGTATGCATATTCTTCCGTAAAAGGGAGGTGTAGCATAAAACATGTATCGCAGCAGAATTGCATTTGGAGATTCATCAAATGGATGTAATCACAGCATACCTTAACGGCGAACTTGATGAAAGTGTGTACATTGAAATACCAGACCAGTTAAAGTATATACTAAAGAAACTAATATCTGATAAGTCAATGGGCACTAAAAATATTAAAAAAAAACAAAACGTCGAGGAGACAGCTGATAGATGGCTGCAGGCAATATCAAGTCTTCAAAGTCCCGTATGTCTTTTAAAGAAAGTGTTATACGGTTTGCGCCAGTCAGGATTAATGTGGTACCATAAATTAACTACAGAACTTCTTAATTTAGGTTTAAAGCCAACTATAAAAGATCCCTGCTTGTTTTCAAAGAAAAAAGACGATAAAGTTTTAATAATTTTAATTTATGTAGATGACCTGTTATTGGCTTCAAATGAACCTAGATGGATTAACACTATTAAGGCATCATTACATCAATAGTTTGATATGAAAGATATCGGTCCAGTTAAACGTTGCTTGGGAATTGATTTTGATCAAAACCTTAAAACTAATCAAGTTTTCTTATCACAGCAAAAATATGCAGAAGTTATTTTAGAACGTTTTGGTATGGCGGACTTTAAACCAGTCTCCACTCCCTTAGTGATAAATTGTGGATTGACCTGCCCCAAAGTAAAGGATGAAAAGGAGATGTCCGAATACCCTTATCAGCGCTTAATAGGAGCACTAATGTATTTAACTGTGACAACACGCCCCGATATTGCATATGCTGTAAATTACTTGAGTCAATTTAATTCAAATTACACTGAAGAACATTGGAAAGCAGCCAAAAGAATTTTACGCTTTATTAGAGGAACGATCGATTATGGTTTGCTCTATAACAAAACAAATTTGAAACTATACGGAGTAGTAGATGCAGATTGGGGTGCAAACATTGAAGATCGGCGATCATACTCAGGCTTTGCCTTTCTCTTGGCAGGCGCTGCCATAAGTTGGGAGGCACTGTTTCCTTATCAAGCACCGAAGCAGAATATATAGCTATCGCCGATGCTACAAAAGAAGCTCTTTACATCAAAGATATGCTTAACACCATTGGAATAATCTGTGAGGGAGTTACCTTATTCAACGACAGCCAAAGTGCACAAAAACTTATACAAGGTTTTGGCTATAATTCACGGACGAAACACATAGATATTCGCCATCATTTCGTACGCGATTGTATCCGTAGTAATACCATAACTCTTGAATATTTATCGACAGAGAACTGTAGCATAAAACATGTATCGCTTATGCCGACAGAATATTGAAAAAGCAATTAAAAATAATATCATATTACAAAGTCGATAAAACAGTCAACACTTTAAATATTTTACTGATCGTGGCTTTGTTTGTATGTATTTCTTGCGTTCAATGTTCTGTCCAATTGTTACACTATCCACTTTATGAATAATGCTGTGTAAGCAATTAATTACTATATAATCTAAGAACTTTTTCAATAAAGACACAATTCGCTTAACACAAGAGAGCTGTAATTTAGTTCTTGCGAAGAACTAAGATTTAACGTAAACATCTTTTAATTAGCATAGCTCTTTATGGCGATCCTGCCGGCCTTTTTGGAGTGCTAAAAATAATAAGCACCCAAAAAGAATAAAAAGACCTTGGGAGTGCTGTTTTAAAGCACCTAAAGGCAATTATTTTATTATAAAAAGTCTTTTGGATTGCCAGAAAATAAAAGGGCACCCAAATAAAAAAATTGTGGTTCCTGGCGGACAGCTAAGTCTCCGTCAGAAGTCTGTACGGCCAAGGTACAGAATGGGTACACCAGGCCCAAGAGCCATAACACTAGAAACCAGCAGAAAACCTAACAAAGATACCACCAACAACGAAACCAAAACGAAGGGGTGGTTTTAAGACAAGGTTAAGAAGAGAAAGGGCAGTCCTGATCCGACTAATAAACCAGGATTCACCACCTCCTTGGAACCAGGCGTCGGCCATGTGGGAAAAGATCGATAGAATCGATCTTCTATTAAAAACAAAACATTAAAAATAATAATAATAATAATAATAATAATAATAATAATAATAATAATAATAATAATAATAATAATAATAATAATAATAATAATAATAATAATAATAATATATATTGTGCATTCAGTTGCACATTTAGGTCAGTAGGCGTTAACCGCCATTTGACAAATATAAATATTTTTTACTTTATACATATAAATAATTTTAAGAATAATGAATAATAAAAATAATATATAGAATATTTAAGTTTTCAAGCTCAATTAAATTTTTTTAAGGTCCTTTGTAATAGGAAAACACCAATCCAAAATAGAAAATCCTTCGGCCAATGTGGTCAATGAAGTAGAGGTAGTACAGGGAAATACAAATCTTGAATTAATTGAATGTTGTTTAATAATAACAACTTTTTTAATAGGTTTAAATACATTGTTGCGTTTTTACGCCTTAAAAGATTAAAGAAGAAATATACAATCCGAGCTAACGATTTGAATAGAGTATAGATGGAGTGGTCAGATATAGTAAAAAGGGTTAGAATAATTAGAGATGAATTTGACCGATCTTACAAATGTTTGAATATTGACAGACCAACTAAGGAAAAAACAATTCACCAACATATGCAAACTTTGCAAGAGATTCTAGAGATCTTACGTCTTTTTCAACTAGTAATGGATCATACAGATTTACTAGATTACCTTATGGTTTAAAAATAGCCCCAAATTCATTCCAAAGAATGATGACAATTGCTTTCAGCGGCCTAAAGCCTGCCAAGCTTTCTTGTATATGGACGATCTAGTACTACTAGGTTGTTCCGAAAAGCACATGCTTTCGAATTTAACAAATGTGTTTGAGTTATGTAGGAAATATAATCTCAAGTTGCATCCTGAGAAATGTACGTTCTTCAGGAAAGAGGTAACATATCTGGGACATAAATGTACGGATAAAGGAATACTCCCAGACGATAGCAAATATAGCGCAGTTGAAAACTATCCAACGTCAAAAAACGCTGACGAGGCAAGACGATTTGTAGCCTTTTGCAACTATTATAGAAGATTCATCAAAAATTTTTCCGATTATTCAAGACATTTGACACGGTTGTCGAAGAAAAATGTTGAGTTCAAATGGACTGAGGCTTGTGATTTGGCTTTTGAACATCTAAAAAAGGCATTAATGAGTCCAACATTGCTTCAGTATACAGATTTTTCAAAAGAATTTTGTATAACAACTGACGCAAGCAAACAAGCTTGTGGTGCCGTTCTAACACAAGAACTCAATGGAAAGCACCTTCCAGTCGCATATGCTTCAAAAGTATTTACAAAGGGCGAAAGCAATAAATCAACTATAGAACAGGAGTTAACAGCTATACACTGGGCTATTATGCATTTTAGACCATACATATATGGAAAACATTTCTTAATCCGCACTGATCACAGACCATTATCTTATTTATTTTCTATAAAAAATCCAAGTTCAAAATTAACAAAAATGAGACTTGATTTAGAGGAATATGATTTTATAGTTGAATATCTTAGGGAAAAAGATAATTATGTTGCTGACGCATTATCGCGTATAACCATAAATGATTTGAAAGAAATGAACAAAATAACAACACGATCAATGGCAAAAGAGTCACTTGAAAAATCTCCAGTTACATTAAACAAAAAGCATTTAGAAAATAAACATGAGAAGCCCAATGTATTTAACCCAATTATGAATTCTGACGTCAGAAAATTTTGCAAGCTAAAAACTGACCCACATACATTTTATATTAAACGTGGTAAATCGAAACTTGCATGTATGAAAATAAATTAATTGTTTATCAATGGGAAATTTGATTTAGGACAATTTTTCCCAAGGCTCCAAGAAGTGGCCGGTAGCTAAACCATTTGATACGGTAATAGTGGACACTATAGGTCCACAACCAAAATCATATAACGGAAATTCATATGCTGTCACAATAATATGCGACATGACAAAATATCTTGTAACGGTACCTATTCAAGATAAAAGCGCAAAATCAGTTGCGAAAGCCATATTTGAACATTTTATTCTTACTTATGGACCGATGAAGACGTTCATTACGGACATGGGTACAGAGTACAAAAATTCGGTGCTTAATGAATTATGTAACCTTTTGAAGATAGAAAATATTACATCGACTGCTCATCATCACCAGACGCTAGGAACTATAGAAAGAAGTCATAGAACCTTCAACGAATATGTAAGATCTTACATATCCGTTGACAAAAGCGATTGGGATGAATGGCTCAGGTATTTCACTTACTGTTTCAATACCACGCCATCTACGGTGCATGACTATTGCCCTTATGAGTTAGTTTTCGGTAATATTCCTAATGGGTTTCAACAATTTGATAAGGTTCATACAATATCACCTTTATATAATATAGAAGATTATGCTAAGGAAGTTAGATATAGGTTAGAAATAGCACATAAGAGAGCACGAGAAATAAATGATAGGTATAAGTTAAAACAAAAATTAAATTATGATAAGACATTGTTAGATTATAAATTAAAAGTAAGAGATTTAGTTTTGGTTAAAAATGAAGTAGGTCACAAATTAGATCCACAATATAAAGGACCTTACGAAATTAAAAACATAGATTTAAGAAATAATGTAACTATAGTAGATAAGAAAAATAAAAAAGAGCAAATAGTTCATAAGAATAGACTTAAGATTTTCAACAAATAATATAATTAACATTATCCTTAGTAACATATGCGCATGAGTTTAAGTAATAAATAAGATGTTTATTCCCATATTTGTAATAAAATTAATTATTAAGATTATAGTAATAATTTGTTAAAGAATGTTCATATATTTAAAAAGGGTATGCATATTCTTCCGTAAAAGGGAGGTGTAGCATAAAACATGTATCGCTTATGCCGACAGAATATTGAAAAAGCAATTAAAAATAATATCATATTACAAAGTCGATAAAACAGTCAACACTTTAACGTAACATCTTTTAACGTAAACATCTTTTAATTAGCATAGCTCTATAGAACATGCCCGCTGACATGCTAACAAAACCACTCAGTAAAATCAAACACCTCAACTGTTCTAAAAACTTAGGGTTAATATCTCTTAAGCAATAAGGCTTGTAGTTTCTCTACTTCGAGGGGAGGTGTTGGAGTAACGAAGACGATCAACTACAACACTGCATAATGCGTTTTTGTTTATTATAATGAACTGTCAAATATTCTTCCCTTTTATTGTATTTTCTTTATATTACTTTATGTTACTTTTTTTCTTTATTCATTCCTCTTTTATACTTCAATAAAGTTACTTGAATTTTAACAACGTGAACATGATTTAATAAATATGTATTGTGTATATATATTTAAATCAGTATACAGAATTTTTTCCGGGTCGGTCCATAAATAGTCATAGCTCCCATATAAGGTTTACTTCTGAAGATCACTTAATACCACATAATTCATTATTAAATGATTATATCCGGATAAAATTCGACATGATTATATTCTCTGTATTGATAAATCATTCTGCTAAAATGTTTTCCAATTGATCCGTTACAGGTCGTAGCTCCCATTTAAAGCCAACAACATCGTTTAAAAAGTCCATATCCGAAAATCACTTACAATAAACTTTTTTTAGACCTAATTACTAAATGATAGTACCCTCAATATGGAAACAAAACTTATGCCGAGTTAGCTAAATCTAGATAGTTAAATAGGTTTTCATAAAAAGTAGCTTATTGGTGGAAGGTATTTAAGATTCGGCATAGCCGAATATAGCACTCTAACTTGTTTTTGAGTATTTCTTTTCAGTTTAAGGTGGAGGGTATTTAAGATTCGGCAGAGCCGAATATAGCACTTTAACTTGTTATACCCTCCACCACCATCAGTGGTGATAGAGGGTATATATAAGTTTGTCATTCCGTTTGTAACACCGAGAGATATTCATTTGAGATCCAACAAAGTATATATATATTCTTGGTCCTTATGAAATTCTGAGTCGATTTAGATATGTCCGTCTGTCTGTCTGTATAAAACACGCTCACGTTAAAACGAAGCAATGGAACTTTATGAAATTCACCCAAAATATTCACTGACATCCTAAGCAGTTTGGTATTGAAAATCAGCAAGAGCGCTGAAATAGGTTCAGAGTTATGAGTAAAAATTTGAGACAACCTCAAAAAAAAATTGTGCTTTTTCACATATTTATTTGTATTTTTTACAAAAACTACTGCAGATAAATTGATGAATTTTGTCAGAGATATAACTCTTGGTGCAAGGATCAACATTATTCGAAATCATATTTTTAATTTACATATTCCCCGAAATTAATTTATTGTTAATAACTTCCGAAATAATGCCGATATATTTACGAAATTTTACAAATTTAAATCCTGTGCCAATAGAATTCATATAAAGAAACAATTTTCTGAATCGGTCCATAATTGGTCATAGCTCCCATATAAGGTTACCTTCAGAAAAAAGCGCACATATCTCATTTCAAATAACAATATTCATACAAACTTTTGCACAAATATTGCTTTTATCTACAGAAATCCTACTGTACATTTTTGCACGATCGGTCCACAATTGGTCATAGCTCCCACAAGGTCTCCTTCTCAAAATCACTTAAACATATATTTCTCATTACTAAATAAAGGTATCCATACAAAATGTAGCACAAACATTGCTTTTATATACAGAAATAATACTGTAAAATTTGTTACGATCCATAGAAAATTGGCACAAATATTGCTTTTATCTACAGAAATCTTACTATAATTTTTCTTACGGTCGATCCATAATTGGTCATAGCTCCCATTTAAGGTCCCCTTTCGAGAATAACTTAAACGCATTGCCAAATAATGATATCCATAAAAGATTTGGCACAAATATTTATTTTTTAATTAATATAGTTTGGGAATCCATGAGTTGAAAATCGAAATCAGTCCACAATTTCTTGTACCACCCATAGGGATTAAAAAATTTATTATTTTTCGCAAAAAAAATTAAATAATAACTGTCCAAAACGAACAGGATTCGAACTTAAAATCTCCCAGTTGCTAGTTTTACGCCATTCCCACTACACTATTAACTAGCTTCGTAATTGTTTGCAACTAATGTTCACATAGAAATTCTCTTTCCTGTTTGTGTAAAAAATTGTTGTTAACCCAAGATCAAATAAAATGTGCACATTGAGAAAGTGTAACTGATAATTTCTTATGCTATTCAGCAACATCAGTGTTGATAAAAGTTATTCAGCAGCAACGTTTTGTACAAACAGAAAATAACATGGCATTTTTATATTAAAAACAAGTTAGAGTGCTATATTCGGCTCTGCCGAATCTTAAATACCCTCCACCTTAAACTGGTTTCATAAATTATCAAATTTTATGTATTGATTCAAATTTGCCTTAATATTTTAGACTTACTTTCATTACGCCTGACAATATGGAATTAAAAACAAAACTACCACTTAACAGACTGTTACAGAGCATACTAAATTTAACCTATGTTCTGTATTTAAAATAATTTCTATGTGTAAGAGAAATGTAAGGTAATAGTTACAAACCTTATATACCGTTGTACGGGAGGTACAATAGATTTTCAACGTTGTTGGTCCTATGAAAAAAAAAAATGCTTTTAAATTTTTATACCCTACACCACTTTAGTGGGGAGGGTATATTGGGTTTGTGCTGATGTTTGTAACGCACAATAATATTGGTCCTATACCCACCTTAAAGTATACCAATCGGCTCAGAATCATTTTCTGGGTCGATTTAGCTATGTCCGTCCGTCTGTCCGTCCGTCCATGTAAACCTTGTAATCAAACTACAGGTCGTAATTTTGAAGATAATTCAATGAAATTTGGTACATGATCTTCTATTGTGCCAGGGACGAAGCCTATTGAAAATGGTTAAGATCGGTCCATTATTTCACCTAGCCCCCATACAACTGATCCCCCCAATAGGGCTTGTAATCCTTGTAATCAAACTACAGGTCGCAATTTTGGAGATAATTCAATGAAACTTAGCACATGATCTTTTATGGTATCGTAGACAAAGCCTATTGAAAATGGTTAACATCGGTCCATTATTTCACCTAGCCCCCATACAACTGAACCCCTCGAATAGGGCGTTTAAAACTTGTAATCAAACTACAGGTCGCAATTTTGGAGATAATTCAATGAAATTTGGCACATGATCTTTTATGGTACCGTAGATGAAGCCTGTTGAAAATGGTTTACATCGGTCCATTATTTCACCTAGCCCCCATACAACTGAACCCCTCGAATAGGGCTTTTAAAATTTGTAATCAAACTACAGGTCGCACTTTTGGAGATAATTCAATGAAATTTGGCACATGATCTTTTATGGTATCGTAGACGAAGCCTATTGAAAATGGTTAACATCGGTCCATTATTTCACCTAGCCCCCATACAACTGAACCCCCGAATAGGGCTTTTAAAACTTGTAATCAAACTACAGTTACAAAGCCGCCGAATAGGGCTTTTAAGTTCATAATTATGTTTAATATACTCATATCTCAACAAAAAGCTGCAATAACCAAGTTGTATACAAGACTTGATGACCCCCACGAATTCCATAAAAATAGGTTCTCATATGACCCTAGCCCCTATGAAAAGCCCCCATCAAAATTTCACTTAAATGTCCACAATTTTATTCAACAATAAACGGCTTAAGTATGTATATCTAAGGCAAGGTACAATTCAACTTAAATGCTTTATTATGGCAACTAAATCTCATTATATTTTTGTCAAAGGTGTAGGGTATTATATGGTCGGCCTCGCCCGACTATAATTTCTTACTTGTTATTGTTGAACCGAATTTCGACACTTAATTTGATTAACTAATGTTAATCAAACCTTGTAATCAAACTACAGGTCGCAATTTTGAAGATAATTCAATGAAATTTGGTACATGATCTTCTATTGTCACAGGGACGAAGCCTATTGAAAATGGTTAAGATCGGTCCATTATTTCACCTAGCCCCCATACAACTGAACCCCCCAATAGGGCTTGTAATCCTTGTAATCAAACTACAGGTCACAATTTTGAAGATAATTCAATGAAATTTGGTACATGATCTTCTATTGTCCCAGGGACGAAGCCTATTGAAAATGATTAACATCGGTCCATTATTTCACCTAGCCCCCATACAACTGAACCCCTCGAATAGGGCTTTTAAAACTTGTAATCAAACTACAGGTCGCAATTTTGGAGATAATTCAATGAAATTTGGCACATGATTTTTTATGGTACCGTAGATGAAGCTTGTTGAAAATGGTTAACATCGGTCCATTATTTCACCTAGCCCCCATACAACTGAACCCCCGAATAGGGCTTTTAAAACTTGTAATCAAACTACAGGTCGCAATTTTGGAGATAATTCAATGAAATTTGGGGCGCTGCGAATTATGGCCCCAGGTAAAATGGTCCCAAAATATAAAACGAAAAATTGCCCCAATGTTGGGGTCAAAATTCGATATGAAGTATAACCCTAACATTTTTTAAGAAAAATCACCCCAAAATTAATGAAAATTCTCCCCAAGGTTGAAATGAAAAGTGGCCCCAAATATTGGGTTAATTTTTCTTAATGAACAATTACCCCAAAAACGCAAATGAAATTTCACCCCATTTAATTTTAATTCAAATATAGGTGGCGTGTCATAAAGTCCAGTGTCATATTTTCCATGGGCGTTATGACTCACTAAATTGAGTCTAGTGTCCATGGACTTTATAACAATTTCAAAAGTGTCACAATGCATATGAGCAATGTAATATAAAGTCCATGGATTTCAAAGAGTCCATTTATCAAAAGAAGGCTTAATTTAGCGAAGCCGGTATTTGAAATACCCTAGAGTTTAAAACCCTGCGCCCGGCCGAAGGCCGGCTATACAGAACACTTTTTAAATGGAAACCAAAATGTAACATACACCAAATTGAGGATAAATTCATTTGGGGGTAAGAGTGTCCCTTTCTTAAATCCTTTACAAATTTTCAAATACAGTTCTGTTTTAAAAGTGATACAATGTGGACATTATAACACTTTTAAAAATTGTCATAACGTCCGTGGACACTATGAAACTTTTTGGTGTGTCATAACGTCAATGGACATTATGACACCCCACCTCAAATATATGCTAATATATTTATAAAATTTCATATTTAATAATTTTATGAAAATACAACAAATATTATTATATAAAATATTTTTTATAAAATCGCGAGATTTAATAAAGAAATATTTTATGTAATAATATTTGTTGTATTTTATGTATAGAATATAGCGCGATAATATTCTGATTTTTTATAAAATATTAATAAATAGTAATAATGAAAGATCACCCCTAATTATTATATGTTTTTTTAGGTCCCTTTTTAATACTTTAATATTCACGTATTTTACAAAATTTAAGAATGAAAATTAACCCAAAGGAAAAAAAGTTTTGTTTTGGGGTATTTCTTCATTTCACAACATTGGGGTCATTTTTATTTTTTGCAAAATGCAGTATTACCCCAAATGTAAAAATGTTGAAATACCCCAAAAAAATATATAAAAAAAAAAAATTTCGTGTTTTTGTTTCCTGTATCTTTGTTGGGGCCATATTTCGTTTTATGTTTTGGGGCCATTTTACCTGGGGCCATAATTCGCAGCGCCGAAATTTGGCACATAATCTTTTATGGTACCGTAGACGAAGCCTATTGAAAATGGTTACCATCGGTCCATTATTTCACCTAGCCCCCATACAACTGAACCCCCGAATAGGGCTTTTAAAACTTTTAATCAAACTACAGGTCGCAATTTTGGAGATAATTCAATGAAATTTGGCACATGATCTTTTATGGTACCGTAGATGAAGCCTGTTGAAAATGGTTTACATCGGTCCATTATTTCACCTAGCCCCCATACAACTGAACCCGTCGAATAGGGCTTTTAAGTTCATAATTATGTTTAATATACTCATATCTCGACAAAAAGCTGCAATAACCAAGTTGTATACAAGATTTGATGACCCCCACGAATTCCATAATAATAGGTTCTCATATGACCCTAGCCCCTATGAAAAGCCCCCAACAAAATTTCACTTAAATGTCCACAATTTTATTCAACAATAAACGGCTTAAGTATGTATATCTAAGGCAAGGTACAATTCAACTTAAATGCTGTATTATGGCAACTAAATCACATTATATTTTTGTCAAAGGTGTAGGGTATTATATGGTCGGCCTCGCCCGACTATAATTTCTTATTTGTTTTAATATAAAAATGCGATGTTATTTTCTGTTTGTACAAAACATTGCTGCTGAATAACTTTTATCAACACTGATGTAGCTGAATACCATAAGAAATTGTCAGTTACACTTTCTCAATGTGCACTTTTATTTGATCTTGGGTTAACAACAATTTTTTACACAAACAGGAAAGAGAATTTCTATGTGAACTTTAGTTGCAAACAATTACGAAGCTAGTTGATAGTGTAGTGGGAATGGCGTAAAAGTAGCAACTGGGAGATTTTAAGTTCGAATCCTGTTCGTTTTGGACAGTTTTTATTTAATTTTTTGCGAAAAATAATCAATTTTTTAATCCCTATGGGTGGTACAAGAAATTGCGGACTGACTTCGATTTTCAACTCAGTGTATTCCCAAACCATATTAATTAAAAAACACGTCAGAGTGCTATGTTCGACTGAGCCGAATCTTAAATACCCTCCACCAGCTACTAATACATATATTAATACTTTTCTAATTAATCAAATATTTGTAGAAATAAGTTTTCTCATGTCTTGAATAGAAAAAATACAAAGATTTAAACAGCTTAAATCTATTACAATTCCATGATTTATTGAACATTACAAACACCATTTTCTTTATATTTTTATAGCGCTTAGCGATATTTAGTAATTTGCATGTATGCATGTGTGTAAAAGATTTAAGGATTTTCAAAATAAATATATATAATTTTGTTCTACACAAATTGATAATGCAACTAGTTAAATACGGTTAAAGCGCTTTTAGGGGCAGGACATAGTATGGGAGATATGACCAATTATAGACCGATCGTAAAAAATTCTTTAAGCTAAATTTCTGTTCATAAAAACTATATTTCAGTCAAATTTTTTATCTATATCGTAATTTAGTAATAAGTAATGTGTGTTTAAGTGATTTTCTGAAGGGAACCTTGTATGGGACCGACCGCACCTATGTTATGAACCGATCGTGAAAAAATCTTGAAATAGAATTTTTGTATTCAAAATTAATATTTGGGTAAAATTTTTTATCAATAGCTTTATTTGGTAATGAGTAATGTGCGTTTAAGAGATTTTCGTAAAAGGACCTTGTATTGGAGCTATGACCAATTATGTATATAAAGACAAAATTTCAAAATTCTGTATCAATATCATTATTTGGTAATGAATATTGTGCAGTTAAGTGATTTTCTGGAGGGGACCTAGTATAAGAGCTATGACCAAATATGGACCGATCGTAAAACAATTTTATAGTTTAATTTATGTATATAAGAGCAATATTTTTGCTAAATGTATGGATATCAATATTTTGTTATGAGTTATGTGCGTTTAAGTGATTTTCGGGAGGGAACCTTGTATGGGAGCTATGACCAAAGTTGGACCGATCATGAAAAAATGCCCAAATAACATTTCTGTGTACAAAAATAGTATTTATGCCAAATGTTTTATGGGTATCACTATTTGATAATGGGTTATGTGCCTTTAAGGGAGCTATGATCAATTATGGACCGATGGAAAAACAAATTCACAGTAATATTTGCCTGTATATAAGCAACGCTTGTGCTAAACTTTATATAAATATCTTAATTTAGTAATTAGTTATGTGCGTTTAAGTGATTTTCGGGACGGGACCTTGTATGGGAGCTATGACCAATTATGGACCGATCGGAAAAAAAATTCACAGTAATATTTTCGTGCATATGTGGATATCTTAATTTTGTAATGAGTTATGTGCGTTTAAGTGATTTCGGGAGGGGACCTTGTATGGGAGCTTTGACCAATTATGCACCGCTCGGAGAAAAATTTCAAAGTAATATTTTCGTGCATATGAGCAATACTTGTACCAAATTTTATGTGGTTATCTTAATTTTGTAATGAGTTATGTGCGTTTAAGTGATTTTTGGGAGGTGACCTTGTATGGGAGCTATGACCAATTATGGACCGCTCGGAGAAAAATTTCACAGTAATATTTCTGTGCATATGAGTAATACTAGTACCAAATTTTATATGGATATCTTAATTTAGTAATGAGTTATGCGCGTTTAAGTGATTTTCGGGAGGGGACCTTGTATGGGAGCTATGACCAATTATGGACCGATCAGAAAAAACTTTCACAGTAAAATTTCCTTGCGTATGAGCAATACTTATACCAAATTTTATATGGATATCTTAATTTAGTAATGAGTTATGTGCGTTTAAGTGATTTTCGGGAGGGGACTTTGTATGGCTATGACCAATTATGGATCGATGGAACAAAAATTTCACAGTAATATTTCTGTATGTGAGAGCAATACTTGTACCAAATTTTATATGGATGTCTTAATTTAGTAATGAATTATTTGCGTTTAAGTTATTTTCGGGAGGGGACCTTGTATGGGAGCTATGTCCAATTATGGACCGATCGAGAAACTTTTTTCTCTGAATGAATTCTATTCACACAATAATTTAATTTGTAAAATTTTGTGAAGATTTCGACATTGTGATGGAAGTTATTAACAAAAAATCCATTTTCCGGGAATATGTACTTTTGTATGGGAGGTATATGAAATTGTTAACCGATTCTGGCAATCTCAGCAAGACTCAAGCTCTTGTGTAGAAACGAATGTGAATGTACGGTGATTTTCATGGAATTATCTTGCATAGTTTTCGAGAAAATGACATCAGAATGTGTAAAAAATGCTTATTTTTTTCGAGGTTGTTTTAAATTTTGATTCATAACTTTTCCCGGTGTAAACCGATTTTGCTTATTTTCAATACCAAACTGCCTAGGACAATAATAAATATTTTGGGTGAATTTCGTTAATTTTTGTTGCTTCGTGTTAACGTGAGAATGTTTTATACAGACAGACGGACGGACATAGCTAAATCGACTCAGAATTTCATAAGGTCCAATAATATATATACTTTGTTGGGTCTCAGATGAATATTTCTTGGTGTTACATACGGAATGACAAAGTTATATATACCCTCTATCACCACTGATGGTGGTGGAGGGTATAATAAATATTTCTGCCAAATCTTTTGTGGATATCATTATTTGGTAATTAGTAATATGCGTTTAAGTTATTCTCGAAAGGGGACCTTAAATGGGAGCTATGACCAATTATGGATCGACCGTAAAAAAAATTATAATAAGATTTTAGTAGATAAAAGCAAAATTTGTGCCAATTTTCTAGGGATATCTTTATTTCGTAAAGAGTTTTATGCGTTTAAGTGGTTATCGAAAGGAGACCTTGTATGGGAGCTACGACCTATTACGGACCGATCGTAAACAATTTTTACAGTATCATTTCTGCATATAAAAGCAATGTTTGTGCTACATTTTTTATGGATACCTTTATTTAGTAATGAGAAATATGTGTTTAAGTGATTTTGAGAAGGAGACCTTGTATGGGAGCTATGACCAATTGTGGACCGATAGTGAAAAAATGTACAGTAGGATTTCTGTAGATAAAAGCAATATTTGCGCCAAAGTTTGTATGAATATCGATATTTGAAATGAGTTATGTGCGTTTAAAAACTTTTCGGAAGGTAACCTTATATGGGAGCTGTGACCAATTATGGACCGATTCAGAAAATTGCTTCTTTATATGAATTATATTGGCATAGAATTTTAATTTGTAAAATTTCCTAAAAATGTCGGCATTATTTCGGAAGTTATTAACAATAAATTAATTTCGGGGAATATGTAAATTTGTATGGGAGGTATATGTAATTGTAAACCGATTTTTCCGATTTTTAACAATGTTGATCCTTGCACCAAGAGTTATATCTCTGACAAAATTCATCAATTTGTCTGCAGTAGTTTTTGTAAAAAATACAAATAAATATGTGAAAAAGCACAATTTTTTTTGAGGTTGTCTCAAATTTTTACTCATAACTCTGAACATATTTCACCGATCTTGCTGATTTTCAATACCAAACTGCTTAGGATGTCAATGAATATTTTGGGTGAATTTCATAAAGTTCCGTTGCTTCGTTTTAAAGTGAGCGTGTTTTATACAGACAGACAGACGGACATATCTAAATCGACTCAGAATTTCATAAGGACCAAGAACAAATATACTTTGTTGGGTCTCAAATGAATATTTCTTGATGTTACAAACGGAATGACAAACTTATATATACCCTCTATCACCACTTGATGGTGGTGGAGGGTATAATATTAGTTAACGAAGGACAAAATAATGAAGTGGTGCTGTGGATGGAAGGGAGAATTAACGAACTGAGCATTGCAGGTTCGATTCCTGGTCGATTTATCTTTTTTTGTCATAAATAGTTATTTTTATACCCTACACCACTTTAGTGGGGAGGGTATATTGGGTTTGTGCTGATGTTTGTAACGCACAATAATATTGGTCCTATACCCACCTTAAAGTATACCAATCGGCTCAGAATCATTTTCTGAGTCGATTTAGCTATGTCCGTCCGTCTGTCCGTCCGTCCATGTAAACCTTGTAATCAAACTACAGGTCGCAATTTTGAAGATAATTCAATGAAATTTGGTACATGATCTTCTATTATCCCAGTGACGAAGCCTATTAAAAATGGTTAAGATCGGTCCATTATTTCACCTAGCCCCCATACAACTGAACCCCCCAATAGGGCTTGTAATCCTTTTAATCAAACTACAGGTCGCAATTTTGAAAATAATTCAATGAAATTTGGTACATGATCTTCTATTATCCCAGTGACGAAGCCTATTAAAAATGGTTAAGATCGGTCCATTATTTCACCTAGCCCCCATACAACTGAACCCCCCAATAGGGCTTGTAATCCTTGTAATCAAACTACAGGTCGCAATTTTGAAAATAATTCAATGAAATTTGGTACATGATCTTCTATTATCCCAGTGACGAAGCCTATTAAAAATGGTTAAGATCGGTCCATTATTTCACCTAGCCCCCATACAACTGAACCCCCCAATAGGGCTTGTAATCCTTGTAATCAAACTACAGGTCGCAATTTTGAAAATAATTCAATGAAATTTGGTACATGATCTTCTATTATCCCAGTGACGAAGCCTATTAAAAATGGTTAAGATCGGTCCATTATTTCACCTAGCCCCCATACAACTGAACCCCCCAATAGGGCTTGTAATCCTTGTAATCAAACTACAGGTCGCAATTTTGAAGATAATTCAATGAAATTTGGTACATGATATTTTATTGTCCCAGGGACCAAGCCTATTGAAAATGGTTAACATCGGTCCATTATTTCACCTAGCCCCCATACAACTGAACCCCTCGAATAGGGCTTTTAAAACTTGTAATCAAACTACAGGTCGCAATTTTAGAGATAATTCAATGAAATTTGGCACAAATGGCACGACAAAAAGCTGCAATAACCAAGTTGTATACAAGACTTGATGACCCCCACGAATTCCATAATAATAGGTTCTCATATGACCCTAGCCCCTATGAAAAGCCCCCATCAAAATTTCACTTAAATGTCCACAATTTTATTCAACAATAAACGGCTTAAGTATGTATATCTAAGGCAAGGTACAATTCAACTTAAATGCTTTATTATGGCGACTAAATCACATTATATTTTTGTCAAAGGTGTAGGGTATTATATGGTCGGCCTCGCCCGACTATAATTTCTTACTTGTTTTTTTAATCAAATTAAGTGTCGAAATTCGGTTCAACAATAAAAATTTAAAAGCTATTTTTTTTTCATAGGATCAACAACTTTGAAAATCTATTGTACCTCCCGTACAACATTATATAAGTTTTATAACTATTACTATACATATCTCTCACACATAGAAATGATTTTAATTTTTAGCACACTAACTTGTTTTAAATACAGAACATAGGTTAAATTTAGTATGCTCTGTAACAGTCTGTTAAGTGGTAGTTTTGTTATACCCTACACCACTTTAGTGGGGAGGGTATATTGTTTTTGTGCTGATGTTTGTAACATACAAAAATATTCGTCCTATACCCACCTTAAGGTATACCAATCCGCTTAGAATCGTTTTCTCGATTTAGCGCACAAGGTTTACATGGCTGGCTGTCCATGTAAACCTTCTGCGCATGGTACAGGTCGCAATTTTCAAGATAATTAGATGAAATTTGGCACACACTCTTTTTTTGACCCAAGGACGAAGCCTATTGAAAATGGTTAAAATCGGTCCATTATTTCACCTAGCCCCCATACAACAGAACCCCCCGAAAAGGGCTTCTGAGCTCATAATTATGTTAAATATACTTGTATATCGATAAAAAGCCACACAAGAAGTTTTATACAAGCCTTGATGACCTTGCCAAATTTCATAAAGATCGGGCCTCATTTGACCCTAGTTCCCATACAAAACCCCTTCCGAAAATTACTTGAATGTCCAAAATTAATTTATAAAAATAAATATCGCGATGAAATTCAGCACAAATAAATATTATATAAATATAAATATATTCACAAAACTTTATCGGGCTAGGTCCATATTTGCCCCTAGCCCCATATAAAGGCCTCTTTCAGAAAATTAGTTTTTCATCCATAAATTGCTTAAATGTATCTGAACAATGAATTATTATGAAAAATAAATCACATTTAATATTCATAACTGGTGTAGGGTATCATATGGTCGGTCACGCCCCGACTATACTTTCTTACTTGTTTTAATTGCATATTGTAAGGCGTAATGAAAGTAAGTCTAAAATATTAAGGTAAATTTGAATCAATCCATAAAATTTGATAATTTATGAAACCAGTTTAAGGTGGAGGGTATTTAAGATTCGGCAGAGCCGAATATAGCACTCTAACTTGTTTGTTTTAAATTTGAAGAATAATCATTATTTTCTATCCCTGTTTTATATATAGAAATGATACTGTAAAATTTCTATACAAAATTTGCCACAAATATTACTTTTGTAAACAAAAATGTAATTTAAATATTGTTTCACGATCGGTCCATATTTGGTCATAGCTCCCGTAGAAGATTTCCTGCAGAAAATCACTTAAACGCACATAAATCATTACCAAATAATTAATTTAGTTTACATAAATTTTATTTTAAAAAAAATTCATGATCGGCCCATATTTTGTCATAGCTCCCATGTAAGGTCCCCTTCCAGATATCACTTAAATTCACATTATTCATTACCAAACAATGATATCCATGCAAAATTTGACACAGACATTACTTTTGTATACAAAATGTTATTTATTAATTTTTTTTCACGATCGGTGCAGAATATGAGTCCGATCGGTCCCATACAAAGCCTCTTCCGAATATCACTTAATGCACATCACTTATTACCAAATAGCTATATAGATACAAATTTTGACAGAAATATAGCTTTTATTTACAGAAATGTTATTGTAAAAACACTTTAACCTTGTATAATTAATTGTAATTTATTTAGTAAAAGGAATCCTATATATATATAAAACAGACTGTTTGTTTGTTAGTTACGCTTTCACGGCAAAACTACTGAACCGATTTACATTAAATTTGAACGGCTAATAGGTCTAACCCCAAAAGGAACAATAGGCTATATAAGATCTTGATCGGATGCCACGCCCCTTTTTACGCCCACTTTTTGTGAAACTATTATTACACCAATTTTGCAATCACAATATTCTATATTTTTGCAATTCGAATGCTATATTTGGCTCTGCCGAATCTTAGATACTTTCCACCTGCAAAATACTTTTTAGTAAAACCCAATATAAATATGTTATAAATGGTTAAAGTTGTAGGGCCGAATTTATAATTTATACCAAAAAAATAAGTTTTACTTAAGTATTAAAATACATACTAAGTACTAAAGTACTTTATTTCCCTTATGGAGAACTGTAAAACCCGGCACATGTTTTGTTTCCGTAACTAAGATACTATTTATCATTTTGTAACTTGTTTATGCATGTATGTATGTAACTAATTTTGATTAGGCCCAGAAACATTTGTATTAAGTGATTTTCAGATACCGACCGATTATTCTTCGACCTATTATGTGCCGATCCTGCCGATAATTTATATGTGAGCTGTGACCAATATTGGACCAATTCGAAAAAAAAAAATTATCAAAATGATTTATATGTACACAGAACATACTCATGTCGATTTTAATAATAAATTGTGTGGCATTAAGTGGTTTTCAGAAGTGAGCCTTATATGGGAGCTAGTTATGGACCGATTAATACACAAAATTAATGTTATACACATCATGCCGAATTTTATTCCGATAGCTTTATTTTTCAATGAATTAAACTTGTTTAAGTGATTTTAGGATGTGGACCTTATATGGGAGCTAGTACCAATTGTGGACTGATCCGGAAAAAATTTCGTAGAGTATAAAATTCACACAAAACACATTCATGTCGAATTTTATCCAGATACCTTTATTTATCTATGAATTATGCTCGTTTAAGTGATTTTCTGATGTGAACCTTATATGGGAGCTATGATCAATTATGGACCGATCCGGAAAAAATTCCGTAGAATGACTTATGTATATACAAAACATATTCATGTCGAATTTTATCCCGATAGCTTTATTTATCAATAAAATATGTTCATTTAAGTGATTTTCGAAAGTGTACCTTATATGGGAACTATGACCAATTGTGGACTGATACAGATCTAAGTCCGTATTTTTGATTCCTGTTCATATAATGTCAATATGTACAAAACTTTGTGTTCATACCCATATATTTGAGGAAATTATTAAAGATAAATTAATTTCCTGGAATATGTACATTTGTATGGGGGCTATGGGAAATTTTGGATCGATTGCTACAATTTTAAACATAATTAATCTATAGATGGAAAAAATAATCTGTGAATATGTCGAATAATCCTTGGTAGTTTCTGAGAAAACTAATCAAGAATTAGGGAAAAAAACTTTTTTTTAAGTAGTCTGAAATTTTTACTCATAACTTTTTACGTTGTGAACCGATTTTGTTGATTTACAATACCAAACTGCTTAGGAAAACAATGAATATTCTCAGTGAATTTGGTTGATGTCATTTGCTTAGTTTTAACGTGAGCGTGTTTTAAACAGGCAGACAGGCAGACAGACGGACATAGCTAAATCGACTCAGAATTTCAAAAGGACCCAGAATATATATACTTTGTTGGGTCTCAGATGAATATTTTTTGGTGTTACACACGGAATGACAAACTTATATATACCCTCTATCACCACTGATGGTGGTGGAGGGTATAAAAACTACTAAACCGATTAACTTGAAATTTTGCATACCGATAGGTATAAGCTTGGAAAGAACTATCGGCTATATATAAGAACTTGATCCGATGCCACGATCTTCCTACACCCACTTTTTATAACACTACCCTTACATAAATATATCTTATCCTATAATTATATGGAAGAGACAGTATGTTTGTTACGCTTTCACGAACAAACTACTGAACCGATTTACATGAAATTTAGAACACTAATATTTCTATTCTAAAGTAGAAAAATAGGCTAAATAAAATAATGATTTGACGTCACGATTCTTCTTATGCTCACTTTTCCTATATATGTAATTGTTATACAAAATTTTAATTCGAGACTTACAGAAAACTACTGAACCGATAGGTCTGATCTCAGGATCGGACGTCACTCGGACGTCACGCCCTTTTTACACCAACTTTTTGTAAAACAATTATTAAACCAAATTTACGTTCAGGCATACACAAAACTACTGATCCGATTTTCATGAAATCTGTTATAATAAATGTTGTGGAATGAATAGTACGACACATTACATCTCCAAAACCTATAATATATAATCCTATATATCCTATATATATAAAACAGACTGTTTGTTGGTTTGTTACGCTTTCACGGCAAAACTACTGAACCGATTTACATGAAATTTGGACCGCTAATAGGTCCAACCCCAAAAGGAACAATAGGCTATATAAGATCTTGATCGGATGTCACGCCCCTTTTTATGCCCACTTTTTGTGAAACTATTATTACACCAATTTTGCAATCACAATATGCAAAAACTACTAAACCGATTAACTTGAAATTTTGCATACCGATAGGTAAAAGCTTGGAAAGAACTATTTATAAAACTACCCTTACCTATATCTTATCCTATAATTATATGAAAGAGAAAGTCTGTTTGTTACGCTTTCACGGACAAACTGCTGAACCGATTTTCATGAAATTTAGAACACTAATAGTTCTATTCTAAAGTGGAACAATAGGCTATGTATGATTTGACGTCACGATTCTTCTTATGCTCACTTTTTTCTATATAATTGTTATAGCAAATTTTTATTCGAGACTTACAGAAAACTACTGAACCGATTTACATGAAATTTGGTATACCGATCTTAGGATCTGGATCGGACGCCACGCCCCTTTTTACACCAACTTTTTGTAAAATAATTATTAAACCAATTTTACGTTCAGGCATACAAAAAACTACTGAGCCGATTTTCATGAAATCTGTTATAATGAATGTTGTGGAAAGAACAGTACGACACATTACAACTTCAAAACCTATAATATATAATAATAAATTTATATGAGACTTTTTTTTACTCTTTTACTACATAACTAATAATCTTATTTTCATAAAATTTTGCATTTAATAGGTCTAACCTCAGAAATTAAAAAAACTCTATATGATATTGATTTGATGCTACGCACATTTTTATTTTTTGAATAACAAAGAACAGCTGTAACACCAAATTTCTAGTCTAAATATAAAAAAACATGAACCGATTTTCTAGAAACAGACAGTGTATTTTTAGAATCAACTTTTTGATCTGCATTTTATGCTTCATGAAATTTTGAATGACAACAGTTCTATCATGGAAAGTTAGGTTAGTTTGAGGAAGAGAATGTTTAATACATTAAATCCGAATAAATACACCTATATCACTAATTTCGGGCCTGTTATACCTGTTAAATGTTTAAAAATTTACTTTAAATATCTCTCAATTCGATCCGTAATCACTTGTATTTTTCATACAAAAATATAAAATTTATATTTATTGTTAAATCGAGGTAACAATAAAAATCTGCAATAAGTTAAAAAAAAACATCAAAAATTATCTTGATATAAATTCGGTTGACATTTTTTAAATGCAGCTCAAATCTAAAAAACCATGATATGTATTTGACTACTCATTAGTGTCCTGAAAGACAGAACTTTTGCAAATCTTATATAGGTATACCTCTGAAACGATGCATATAAAGAATTATTCATATAAAATACATTTAGATGAATTCATCTTTCAATATCTTTTTATACTTTTAGAAAATTATCCACCAAAAATTCTGCACGTATGTAGCACCGCATTTATTCCAAGCTTTTCAAATTAAATAATGTTTTTGAATAATTCCAGCACACATTTTCCATTTACCATTAACAAATTCCGAAATTTTTTAATTAGAGGAAGATGTGAATATTTTAATAAGTAAAATTATTTGGTAACCTTTTGTATATCTAACGATATTTGATCTTTAAACCTTTATTTCTTCGGATTTAATAAGTGGTGTCTAAATCCATCTAAATCTTAAGTGTGGATGCATAAAAGCTAATGAATAAAAATAATATTTTTAAACATACTTTTTTATAAATGGATGTATTTTTGAGAAACAAAGACGAAACAAGTAAGAGTGTTATATTCGGCTGTGCCGAATCTTGTATACCCACCATCAAATCATTGCCAAAAAGGAATGCTTCCTTATAAATAAACATTGATATTTAAGAATCCATGCTTTTATTATCCAAACAATTTTCTCACTTATTACATCTATGTATAGAGAAATTTTTGTCGAATTTTGTCGCTATACTTGCATTTTTAAGGTAGTAAAAAGCGTTTAAGTTATTTTCTGAGAGGGTCCTTATTTAGGGGGGGACGTTTGCTCAATTATGGACCGATCCTCGTCAAATTTTCTAGAACGATTTTAGTTTAGGCTAGTAATGAGAGTTAAAGCCATTTTCAGAAGGAGACGGGTTAATGTCAATTATGGACCGATCCTTATAAAATTTTACAATAATATTAAAGTTCCTATAAAATATGTTCGTGTCGCATTTCATCGCTATAGATGCTTCTTTTAGACAGTAATGAGCCTTAAAGCCATTTTCTGAAGGGGACCTTATATGGGGGTAGGGTCAATTATGGACCGATCCTTGTAAAATTTTATAAAGATATTGAGGTTCCTAAAAAATATGTCTGTGTCGAATTTCATCGCTATAGCTGCTTCTTTTAGTCAGTTATGAGTGTTAATGAACATTTTCTGAGGGGGACCTTATATGGGGGATAGGGTCATTTATGGACCGATCCTTATAAAATTTTACAATGATTTTAAGATTCCTATAAAAATTGTTTATGTCGAATTTCTTCGCTATTGCTGCTTCTTTTAGATAGTTATGAGCGTTAATGTCATTTTCTGAGGGGGACTATGGGGGATAGGGTCAATTATGGACCGATCCTTATAAAATTTTACAGTGATATTAAGATTCCTATAAGATATGTTCTTGTGTCGAATGTCATTGCTTTAGCTGCTTCGTTTAGTCAGTTATGAGCGTTAATATCATTTTCTGAGGGGGACCTTATATGGGGGATAGGGTCAATTATGGACCCATCCTTAAAAAATTTTACAATGATATTAAGGTTCCTGTAAAATATGTTCATGTCGAATTTTTTAGTCAGTTATGAGCGTTAAAGTCGTTTTCTGAAGGGGACCTTATATGGGGGCTAGGCGAAATCGTGGACCGATATTGCTCATTTTCAATACCAAATAAACTGCATTAATATAAAATATTTATGCAAAATTTCAGCTCGCTAGCTGCTTCCGTTTGGACTCTATCGTGTTTTCAACAGACGGACAGACGGACGGACATGGCTAGATCGTCTTAAAATTTAATAAGGATCCAGAATATATTTATGGGTCTTAGATGAATATTTCGATGTGTTACAAACGGAATGACTAAAACAATAAATTTAAAATTTTTCTACAAATTAGTCAAAATTTCCTAATTTAAGCTCATTTTAAACTTCTAAACTTTTAAGGGACTTTTTGGTTCAAAAACTGACTTTAAGGATTAACAAAGGGCAGAAAAATAAAATAACTATTTTATCGTTATAAGATAAATTTTGATATCTATTTCAAAAAAGTCATTACAGATAGAAAAATAATTTTCTATCTGTAATGTACTCATTAGAGTGTCCTGAAAGACAGAACTTTTGCAAATCTTATATAGGTATACCTCTGAAACGATGCATATAAAGCATTGTTCATATAAAATATAGATGAATTCATCCTTCAATATCTTTTTGTACTTTTAGAAAATTTTCCACCAAAAATTCTGCACGTATGTATCACCGTATTTATTCCAAGCTTTTCAAATTAAATAATGATTTTGAATAATTCCAGCACACATTTTCCAGTTACCTTTAACAAATTCCGAAATTTTTTAATTAGAGGAAGATGTGAATATTTCAATAAGTAAAATTATTTGGTAACTTTTTTGTATATCTAACGATATTTGATCTTTAAACCTTTATTTCTTCGGATTTAATAAGTGGTGTCTAAATCCAACTAAAACTTAAGTGTGGATGCATAAAAGCTAATGAATAAAAATAATATTTTTATACCCACCATCAAAAAAAAAAGGGGGGGGGGGGTATAGTGATTTTGTCATTCCGTTTGTAACACATCGAAATATTGGTCATAGACCCACAAAAGTAAATATATTTTGGGTCCTCATGAAATTCTAAGACGATCTAGCCATGTCTGTCCGTCTGTCAGTCTGTCTGTCTGTCTGTCTGTCTGTCTGTCTATCTGTCTGTCTGTCTGTCTGTCTGTCTGTCCGTCTGTTCGTCTGTCTGCCAGTATGCTGAAAGCACGATAGAGTCCGAATGAAAAGAGCTAGACAGTTGAAATTTCCCATAAATATTTTTTATAGGTAAGGTTTGTTTGGTATTGAAAATGGGCAATATCGGTCCACGTTTTAGAATAGCCCCCATAAAGTGGCCCCTCGAAAAGCAGCTTTAACAGCCATAACTTGTTTAAAATTACGAATATAGCGATGAAATTCGACATAAGTAAGTTTCTTATAATCCAAAATCAATATGCAAAATTTTATGAGGATCGGTCCATAATTGACCCTACCCCCCATATAAGGTCCCCTTCAGAAAATGACTTTAGCGCTCATTACTGGCTTAAAAATAGATGAAATTCGACATAAGTAAGTTTCATACGAGTCAAAATCTATCTAAAAAATTTTATGAGGATCGGTCCTACCCCCCATATAAGGTCCCCTTCAGAAAATTAATTTAACGCTTATAACTGGCCTAAATATACGAGTATATAGATAAAATTCGACATAAGTAAGTTTCATTCGAGTCAAACGAGGTTTGATGGTGAGTACATAAGAATCGGCATAGCCGAATATAACACTCTTACTTGTTAAATATACTTTTTATACCCTACACCACTTTAGTGGGGAGGGTATATTGGGTTTGTGCTGATGTTTGTAACGCACAATAATATTGGTCCTATACCCACCTTAAAGTATACCAATCGGCTCAGAATCATTTTCTGAGTCAATTTAGCTATGTCCGTCCGTCCGTCTGTCCGTCCGTCTGTCCGTCCTTATGTCTGTCCGTCCGTCCGTCCATGTAAACCTTGTAATCAAACTACAGGTCGCAATTTTGGAGATAATTCAATGAAATTTGGCATATGATCTTTTATGGTACAGTAATCAAACTACAGGTCGCAATTTTGGAGATAATTCAATGAAATTTGGCATATGATCTTTTATGGTACAGTAGATGGTTTACATCGGTCCATTATTTCACCTAGCCCCTATACAACTGAACCCCTCGAATAGGGCTTTTAAACTTTGTAATCACACTACAGGTCGCAATTTTGGAGATAATTCAATGAAATTTGACACATGCTCGTTTATGGTACCGTAGACAAAGTCTATTGAAAATGCTTAACATCGGTCCATTATTTCACCTAGCCTCCATACGATTGAACCCCCCGAATAGGGCTTTTAAACTTTGTAATCAAACTACAGGTCGCAATTTTGGAGATAATTCAATGAAATTTGGCACATGATCTTTTATGGTATCGTAGACGAAGCCTACTGAAAATGGTTACCATCGGTCCATTATTTCACCTAGCCCCCATACAACTGAACCCCCGAATAGGGCTTTTAAAACTTTTAATCAAACTACAGGTCGCAGTTTTGGAGATAATTCAATGAAATTTGGCACATGATCTTTTATGGTACCGTAGACGAAGCTTATTGAAAATGGTTACCATCGGTCCATTATTTCACCTAGCCCCCATACAACTGAACCCCCGAATAGGGCTTTTAAAACTTGTAATCAAACTACAGGTCGCAATTTTGGAGATAATTCAATGAAATTTGGCACAAATGGCACGACAAAAAGCTGCAATAACCAAGTTGTATACAAGACTTGATGACCCCCACGAATTCCATAATAATAGGTTCTCATATGACCCTAGCCCCTATGAAAAGCCCCCATCAAAATTTCACTTAAATGTCCACAATTTTATTCAACAATAAACGGCTTAAGTATGTATATCTAAGGCAAGGTACAATTCAACTTAAATGCTTTATTATGGCGACTAAATCACATTATATTTTTGTCAAAGGTGTAGGGTATTATATGGTCGGCCTCGCCCGACTATAATTTCTTACTTGTTTATAAATGGAAGTATTTTTGAGAAACAAAGACGAAAAAACGGCGGTTTTACTATTTAATGAACAACTCAAAATTGTTCGTCAAATTAAAAGTAGTTTTGTTTTCTCTGTCAATATTCGAGGATTCTTCACATTTTCCTAGGGCAGAAAAAAACTTAATTTTGTTCTTTTTAAAGGAATTTGAAATCAAAGAGCCCAAATTTTTCATGATTTTGTGCAGAATTTCTCATAATCGTTTCAGAGTTTTTTTCAATTGCATGTACTTTTTCAAACAGCAAAAAATCGCCTCTACACCAGGGGCACTACAATTCAAAGTACGGTGTGATGTAATTTAAACTGAACAGTTCTTTAAATCTACTGCAAAAATAAAACAAATCATTTGAAAGTGTCCTTAGTTCCCTACAAGTGATTGAAAATGCTGATTTCAGTATAATTTCTCAAAAAAGTTTTTTAAATTTTGCTACAAATTAGTCAAAATTTCCTAATTTAAACTCATTTTAAACTTCTAAACTTTTAAGGGACTTTTTGGTCCAGAAACTCACTTTAAGTATTAAAAAAGGCAGAAAAATAAAATAGCTATTTTATCGTTATAAGATAAATTTTGATATCTATTTCAAAAAAAGTCATTACAGATAGAAAAATATTTTCTTTAATTTTTGAAGAAACCCGGGCAACACCGGGTGCACGCAGCTAGTTATATATATTTATTTTGAAAATCCTTAAATCTTTTACACACATGCAAATTACTAAATATCGCTAAGCGCTATAAAAATATAAAGAAAATGGTGTTTGTTATGTTCAATAAATCATGGAATTGTAATAGATTTAAGCTGTTTAAATCTTTGTATTTTTATACCCTCCACAACCATCAGTAGTGATAGAGGGTATATATAACTTTGTCATTCCGTGTGTAACACCAAGAAATACCCAAGACCCAACAAAGTATATATATTCTTGGACCTTATGAAATTCTGAGTCGATTTAGCTATGTCCGTCTGTCCGTCCGTCTGTCTGTCTGCATAAAACATTCTCACGTTAACACGAAGCAACAAAAAATTAACGAAATTCACCCAAAATATTTATTATTGTCCTAGGCAGTTTGGTATTGAAAATAAGCAAAATCGGTTCACACCGGGAAAAGTTATGAATCAAAATTTGAAACAACCTCGAAAAAAATAAGCATTTTTTACACATTCTGATGTAATTTTCTCGAAAACTATGCAAGATAATTCCATAAAAATCACCATACATTCGTTTCTACACAAGAGCTTGACTCCTGCTGAAAATTGCCAGAATCGGTTAACAATTTCATATACCTCCCATACAAAAGTACATATTCCCGGAAAATAGGTTTTTTATTAATAACTTCCGTCACAATGTCGAAATCTTTACAAAATTTTACAAATTAAAATCTTATGTGAATAGAATTCATTCAGAGAAAAAATTTTCTGTATCGGTCCATAATTGGACATAGCTCCCATACAAGGTCCCCTCCCGAAAATAACTTAAAGGCAAATAATTCATTACTAAACTAACACATCCATATAAAATTTGGTACAAGTATCGCTCTCAAATACAGAAATATTACTACTAAATGTTTGTTCCATCGATCCAAAATTGGTCATAGCCATACAAGGTCCCCTCCCGAAAATCACTTAAACGCACATAACTCATTACAAAATTAAGATATCCACATATGCACGAAAATATTACTGTGAATTTTTTTTCCGATCGGTCCATAATTGGTCATAGCTCTTATACAAGGTCCCGTCCCGAAAATCACTTAAACGCACATAACTAATTACTAAATTAAGATATTTATATAAAGTTTAGCACAAGCATTGCTCATATACAGACAAATATTACTGTGAATTTGTTTTCCTATCGGTCCATAATTGATCATAGCTCCCAAGGTCCCTTTCAGAAAAACACTTAAAGGCACATAACTCATTACAAATAGTGATACCCATAAAACATTTGGCATAAATACTATTTTTGTACACAAAAATGTTATTTGAACATTTTTTCATGATCGGTCCAACTTTGGTCATAGCTCCCATACAAGGTTCCCTCCCGAAAATCACTTAAACGCACATAAATCATTACAAAATATTGATATCCATACATTTAGCAAAAATATTGCTCTTATATACATAAACTAAACTATAAAATTGTTTTACGATCGGTCCATATTTGGTCATAGCTTTTATACTAGGTCCCCTTAAGAAAATCACTTAAATGCACAATATTCATTACCAAATAATGATATAGATACAGAATTTTGAAATTTTGTCTTTATATACATAATTGGTCATAGCTCCCATACAAGGTCCTTTTACGAAAATCTCTTAAACGTACATTACTCATTACCAAATAAAGCTATTGATAAAAAATTTGGCCCAAATATTAATTTTGTATACAAAAATTCTATTTCAAGATTTTTTCACAATCGGTTCATAACATAGGTGCGGTCGGTCCTATACAAGGTTCCCTTCAGAAAATCACTTAAACACACATTACTTATTACTAAATTACGATATAGATACAAAATTTGACTGAGATATAGCTTTTATGAACAGAAATTTTGCTTAAAGAATTTTTTACGATCGGTCTATAATTGGTCATATCTCCCATACTATGTCCTGCCCCTAAAACCACTTTAACCGTATTTAACTAGTAGCATTATCAATTTGATTAGAACAAAATTATATATATTTATTTTGAAAATCCTTAAATCTTTTACACACATGCAAAATACTATAAACTATAAAAATATAAAGAATGTAATGTTCAATAAATCATGGAATTGTAATAGATTTAAGCTGTTTAAATCTTTGTATTTTTTCTATTCAAGACATGAGAAAACTTATTCTTTAAATATTTGATCAATTAGAAAAGTATTAATATATGTATAAGTAGCTGGTGGAGGGTATTTAAGATTCGGCTCAGCCGAATATAGCACTCTGACTTGTTATACCCTACACCACTTTAGTGGGGAGGGTATATTGGGTTTGTGCTGATGTTTGTAACGCACAATAATATTGGTCCTATACCCACCTTAAAGTATACCAATCGGCTCAGAATCATTTTCTGAGTCGATTAAGCTATCTCCGTCCGTCTGTCTGTCCGTCCGTCCGTCCATGTAAACCTTGTAATCAAACTACAGGTCGCAATTTTGAAGATAATTCAATGAAATTTGGTACATGATCTTCTATTATCCCAGTGACGAAGCCTATTGAAAATGGTTAAGATCTGTCCATTATTTCACCTAGCCCCCATACAACTGAACCCCTCGAATAGGGCTTTTAAAAGTTGTAATCAAACTACAGGTCGCAATTTTGGAGATAATTCAATGAAATTCGGCATATGATCTTTTATGGTAACGTAGATGAAGCCTGTTGAAAATGGTTTACATCGGTCCATTATTTCACCTAGCCCCTATACAACTGAACCCCTCGAATAGGGCTTTTAAAACTTGTAATCAAACTACAGGTCGCAATTTTGGAGATAATTCACTGAAATTTGGCACATGATCTTTTATGGTACCGTAGACGAAGCCTATTGAAATTGGTTACCATCGGTCCATTATTTCACCTAGCCCCCATACAACTGAACCCCTGAATAGGGCTTTTAAAACTTGTAATCAAACTACAGGTCGCAATTTTGGAGATAATTCAATGAAATTTGACACATGCTCGTTTATGGTACCGTAGACAAAGTCTATTGAAAATGCTTAACATCGGTCCATTATTTCACCTAGCCTCCATACGATTGAACCCCCCGAATAGGGCTTTTAAACTTTGTAATCAAACTACAGGTCGCAATTTTGGAGATAATTCAATGAAATTTGGCACATGATCTTTTATGGTATCGTAGACGAAGCCTACTGAAAATGGTTACCATCGGTCCATTATTTCACCTAGCCCCCATACAACTGAACCCCCGAATAGGGCTTTTAAAACTTTTAATCAAACTACAGGTCGCAGTTTTGGAGATAATTCAATGAAATTTGGCACATGATCTTTTATGGTACCGTAGACGAAGCTTATTGAAAATGGTTACCATCGGTCCATTATTTCACCTAGCCCCCATACAACTGAACCCCCGAATAGGGCTTTTAAAACTTGTAATCAAACTACAGGTCGCAATTTTGGAGATAATTCAATGAAATTTGGCACAAATGGCACGACAAAAAGCTGCAATAACCAAGTTGTATACAAGTCTTGATGACCCCCACGAATTCCATAATAATAGGTTCTCATATGACCCTAGCCCCTATGAAAAGCCCCCATCAAAATTTCACTTAAATATCCACAATTTTATTCAACAATAAACGGCTTAAGTATGTATATCTAAGGCAAGGTACAATTCAACTTAAATGCTTTATTATGGCGACTAAATCACATTATATTTTTGTCAAAGGTGTAGGGTATTATATGGTCGGCCTCGCCCGACTATAATTTCTTACTTGTTTTGTTTTTAACTTTGTGTGAAAACTCTACTTCTTGAAATTTGTTTCGTTATTCTCAACGAATGCCAAGTATTAAGATATAGCTTATCTAGTGCTATTTATCAAATAGCCTCATTAAAAATATAGAGAACTAGATTTTTGTACCCGGCGTTCTCGGGGTTTTAAGTGGTTTCATAACATTAATTAATATTTACATACATATGTGTTTTTTTCTCCACCACCATCAGTGGTGATAGAGGGTATATATAACTTTGTCATTCCGTGTGTAACACCAAGAAATACCCAAGACCCAACAAAGTATATATATTCTTGGACCTTATGAAATTCTGAGTCGATTTAGCTATGTCCGTCTGTCCGTCCGTCTGTCTGTCTGTCTGTATAAAACATTCTCACGTTAACACGAAGCAACAAAAAATTAACGAAATTCACCCAAAATATTTATTATTGTCCTAGGCAGTTTGGTGTTGAAAATAAGCAAAATCGGTTCACACCGGGAAAAGTTATGAATCAAAATTTGAAACAACCTCGAAAAAAATAAGCATTTTTTACACATTCTGATGTAATTTTCTCGAAAACTATGCAAGATAATTCCATGAAAATCACCATACATTCGTTTCTACACAAGAGCTTGACTCCTGCTGAAAATTGCCAGAATCGGTTAACAATTTCATATACCTCCCATACAAAAGTACATATTCCCGGAAAATAGGTTTTTATTAATAACTTCCGTCACAATGTCGAAATCTTTACAAAATTTTACAAATTAAAATCTTATGTGAATAGAATTCATTCAGAGAAAAAATTTTCTGTATCGGTCCATAATTGGACATAGCTCCCATACAAGGTCCCCTCCCGAAAATAACTTAAAGGCAAATAATTTATTACTAAACTAACACATCCATATAAAATTTGGTACAAGTATCGCTCTCAAATATAGAAATATTACTACTAAATGTTTGTTCCATCGATCCAAAATTGGTCATAGCCATACAAGGTCCCCTCCCGAAAATCACTTAAACGCACATAACTCATTACAAAATTAAGATATCCACATATGCACGAAAATATTACTGTGAATTTTTTTCCGATCGGTCCATAATTGGTCATAGCTCTTATACAAGGTCCCGTCCCGAAAATCACTTAAACGCACATAACTAATTACTAAATTAAGATATTTATATAAAGTTTAGCACAAGCATTGCTCATATACAGACAAATATTACTGTGAATTTGTTTTCCTATCGGTCCATAATTGATCATAGCTCCCAAGGTCCCTTTCAGAAAAACACTTAAAGGCACATAACTCATTACAAATAGTGATACCCATAAAACATTTGGCATAAATACTATTTTTGTACACAAAAATGTTATTTGAACATTTTTTCATGATCGGTCCAACTTTGGTCATAGCTCCCATACAAGGTTCCCTCCCGAAAATCACTTAAACGCACATAAATCATTACAAAATATTGATATCCATACATTTAGCAAAAATATTGCTCTTATATACATAAACTAAACTATAAAATTGTTTTACGATCGGTCCATATTTGGTCATAGCTTTTATACCCCCCTTAAGAAAATCACTTAAATGCACAATATTCATTACCAAATAATGATATAGATACAGAATTTTGAAATTTTGTCTTTATATACATAATTGGTCATAGCTCCCATACAAGGTCCTTTTACGAAAATCTCTTAAACGTACATTACTCATTACCAAATAAAGCTATTGATAAAAAATTTGGCCCAAATATTAATTTTGTATAAAAAAATTCTTTTTCAAGATTTTTTCACATACAAGGTTCCCTTCAGAAAATCACTTAAACACAAATTACTTATTATAAATTACGATATAGATACAAAATTTGTCTGAAATATAGCTTTTATGAACAGAAATTTTGCTTAAAGAATTTTTTACGATCGGTCTATAATTGGTCATATCTCCCATACTTTGTCCTGCCCCTAAAAGCGCTTTAACCGTATTTAACTAGTTGCATTATCCATTTGAGTAGAACAAAATTATATATATTTATTTTGAAAATCCTTAAATTATGTATCCCTAAAGAATGTAATGTTCAATAGATCATGGAATTGTAATAGATTTAAGCTGTTTAAATCTTTGTATTTTTTCTATTCAAGACATGAGAAAACTTATTCTTCAAATATTTGATCAATTAGAAAAGTATTAATATATGTATAAGTAGCTGGTGGAGGGTATTTAAGATTCGGCTCAGCCGAATATAGCACTCTGACTTGTTTTGTTTTTAACTTTGTGTGAAAACTCTACTTCTTGAAATTTGTTTCGTTATTCTCAACGAATGCCAAGTATTAAGATATAGCTTATCTAGTGCTATTTATCAAATAGCCTCATTAAAAATATAGAGAACTAGATTTTTGTACCCGGCGTTGCCCGGGGTTTTAAGTGGTTTCATAACATTATACTTAAGTATTAGAGTAAACTAAAAAATGTGCTTTATGTCCATAAGTAGTATATTTATGGGGCTTCTGGCATATAGGATGAATTTTTTGGGATGCATTTTTGGGATGAATTTTTTGGTAACGAATTTTTTGGGATGAATTTTTGGGACGATTTTTTTTAGAATTTGTGTGAGAAAATTTAATTTTGAGTTTTATATTTTTTGTAAATTGTGTTTTTTGTTTTGTTTCCTCTCTTTGAGTGTAAGTTGTTTGTATTAGTGTTAATAGAGAAACAGTTTTCTTCCCTCGACTGATATTAAAAAGTCATTCCTAATAATATTTGTATCATTAATCTTGATAATTCTATAGAGAATACTTAATATCATCGTAAGTAGTTACTGGTTTATAAATCAATATTGTAAAATAATTAATAAACAATTTTCAGATGTTTGAACAAATTATTAATATCGCATTAGGTATTAAACCAGAGTATATAAGAGTGGATGACATTCCGATAGAACAGCCTCATAAAATCTTAAGTTTTGAATGGAAAGAAACTAAATATGGATCAAAAGTAATTGCATACTTAGAAAATTATAAATTGTTTTATCTTCCAAGAAGAATTACCAAATTTTTAAATAAAGAAGATCCATATTTAACCAAAATGGGCGATAAAAAGTGGACAATTATTTACAAAGGTCGTCAATACTCAAATGCTCCTGCAATATTTGAATTATATTATGCCTAACTTATTTGAACAATGAAATAAAAACACATTTTTTAATATTCATTTAATTACTTTAGTTTTATTTAAAATTTATTTCTTAATATATAAAATTAAAATGTTATATCTAGTAGGAATTCATCCTCCTCCTCCATGAACTCCTTAACAATGTCCTTTTTTGTTAGCATTGTTGTTGTTGCTGGAGATGAACTTGCTATTTCAGTATCAGTATCCTTTTTAGTTTTCATTATTGTTGCTGCAGATGTATGTGGCATTTCTTTCAGGTTTGCTTTTATATATGTTTTAACCTTTTTAAAGCCAAAATTATGCTTTTTTGTAAGAAATTATAGTCGGGCGAGGCCGACCATATAATACCCTACACCTTTGACAAAAGTATAATGTGATTTAGTCGCCATAATAAAGCATTAAATTGAATTGTACCTTGCCTTAGATATACATACTTAAGCCGTTTATTGTTGAATAAAATTGTGGACATTTAAGTGAAATTTTGATGGGGGCTTTTCATAGGGGCTAGGGTCATATGAGAACCTATTATTATGGAATTCGTGGGGGTCATCAAGTCTTGTATACAACTTGGTTATTGCAGCTTTTTGTCGTGCCATTTGTGCCAAATTTCATTGAATTATCTCTAAAATTGCGACCTGTAGTTTGATTACAAGTTTTAAAAGCCCTATTCGAGGGGTTCAGTTGTATGGGGGCTAGGTGAAATAATGGACCGATGGTAACCATTTTCAATAAGCTTCGTCTACGGTACCATAAAAGACCATGTGCCAAATTTCATTGAATTATCTCCAAAATTTGGACCTGTAGTTTGATTAAAAATTTTAAAAGCCCTATTCCGGGGTTCAGTTGTATGGGGGCTAGGTGAAATAATGGACCGATGGTAACCATTTTCAATAGGCTTCGTCTACGATACCATAAAAGATCATGTGCCAAATTTCATTGAATTATCTCCAAAATTGCGACCTGTAGTTTGATTAAAAATTTTAAAAGCCCTATTCGGGGGTTCAGTTATATGGGGGCTAGGTGAAATAATGGACCGATGTTAACCATTTTCAATAAGCTTCGTCTACGATACCATAAAAGATCATGTGCCAAATTTCATTGAATTATCTCCAAAATTGCGACCTGTAGTTTGATTACAAATTTAAAAGCCCTATTGGGGGGTTCAGTCGTATGGAGGCTAGGTGAAATAATGGACCGATGTTAACCATTTTCAATAGACTTTGTCTACTGTACCATAAACGAGCATGTGTCAAATTTCATTGAATTATCTCCAAAATTGCGACCTGTAGTGTGATTACAAAGTTTAAAAGTCCTATTCGAGGGGTTCAGTTGTATAGGGGCTAGGTGAAATAATGGACCGATGTAAACCATTTTCAACAGGCTTCATCTACGTTACCATAAAAGATCATATGCCAAATTTCATTGAATTATCTCCAAAATTGCGACCTGTAGTTTGATTACAAATTTAAAAGCCCTATTCGGGGGGTTCAGTCGTATGGAGGCTAGGTGAAATAATGGACCGATGTTAACCATTTTCAATAGGCTTCGTCCCTGAGACAATAAAATATCATGTACCAAATTTCATTGAATTATCTTCAAAATTGCGACCTGTAGTTTGATTACAAGGTTTACATGGACGGACAGACAGACAGACAGACAGACAGACGGACAGACGGACGGACGGACGGACGGACGGACGGACGGACGGACGGACAGACGGACATAGCTAAATCGATTCAGATCGACTTTAAGGTGGGTATAGGACCAATATTATTGTGCGTTACAAACATCAGCACAAACCCAATATACCCTCCCCACTAAAGTGGTGTAGGGTATAAAAAGCGAAATATTTCAAATTTAGACAAGTCATCAAAACATGAAGTAGCAAAAATATCAAAATTGAGTACTAATACTGAACATGACAGCATTAAATTAAAATTATGGAACTTATGGATACATCAAATCAGCCCAAAGAAAGCAATGTTAATACAAGTAAGAAATTATAGTCGGGCGAGGCCGACCATAAAATACCCTACACCTTTGACAAAAATATAATGTGATTTAGTCGCCATAATAAAGCATTTAAGTTGAATTGTACCTTGCCTTAGATATACATACTTAAGCCGTTTATTGTTGAATAAAATTGTGGACATTTAAGTGAAATTTTGATGGGGGCTTTGCATAGGGGCTAGGGTCATATGAGAACCTATTATTATGGAATTCGTGGGGGTCATCAAGTATTGTATACAACTTGGTTATTGCAGCTTTTTGTCGTGCCATTTGTGCCAAATTTCATTGAATTATCTCCAAAATTGCGACCTGTAGTTTGATTACAAGTTTTAAAAGCTCTATTCGGGGGTTCAGTTGTATGGGGGCTAGGTGAAATAATGGACCGATGGTAACCATTTTCAATAGGCTTCGTCTACGGTACCATAAAAGATCATGTGCCAAATTTCATTGAATTATCTCCAAAATTGCGACCTGTAGTTTGAATAAAAGTTTTAAAAGCCCTATTCGGGGTTCAGTTGTATGGGGGCTAGGTGAAATAATGGACCGATGGTAACCATTTTTAATAGGCTTCGTCTACGATACCATAAAAGATCATGTGCCAAATTTCATTGAATTATCTCCAAAATTGCGACCTGTAGTTTGATTAAAATTTTAAAAGCCCTATTCGGGGGTTCAGTTGTATGGGGGCTAGGTGAAATAATGGACCGATGTTAACTATTTTCAATAAGCTTCGTCTACGATACCATAAAATATCATGTGCCAAATTTCATTGAATTATCTCCAAAATTGCGACCTGTAGTTTGATTACAAAGTTTAAAAGCCCTATTCGGGGGGTTCAGTCGTATGGAGGCTAGGTGAAATAATGGACCGATGTTAACCATTTTCAATAGACTTTGTCTACGGTACCATAAACGAGCATGTGTCAAATTTCATTGAATTATCTCCAAAATTGCGACCTGTAGTGTGATTACAAAGTTTAAAAAGCCCTATTCGAGGGTTCAGTTGTATAGGGGCTAGGTGAAATAATGGATCGATCTTAACCATTTTCAATAGGCTTCGTCACTGGGATAATAGAAGATCATGTACCAAATTTCATTGAATTATCTTCAAAATTGCGACCTGTAGTTTGATTACAAGGTTTACATGGACGGACGGACAGACGGACGGACATAGCTAAATCGAAAAAATGCCTTTTATACCCTTCATACTTTAGTGGGGAGGGTATATTGGGTTTGTGCTGATGTTTGTAACGCACAATAATATTGGTCCTATACCCACCTTAAAGTATACCAATCGGCTCAGAATCATTTTCTGAGTCGATTTAGCTATGTCCGTCCGTCTGTCCGTCCGTCCATGTAAACCTTTTAATCAAACTACAGGTCGCAATTTTGAAGATAATTCAATGAAATTTGGTACATGATATTTTATTGTCTCAGGGACGAAGCCTATTGAAAATGGTTAACATCGGTCCATTATTTCACCTAGCCCCCATACAACTGAACCCCTCGAATAGGGCTTTTAAAACTTGTAATCAAACTACAGGTCGCAATTTTGGAGATAATTCAATGAAATTTGGCACATGATCTTTTATGGTATCGTAGACGAAGCTTATTGAAAATGGTTAACATCGGTCCATTATTTCACCTAGCCCCCATACAACTGAACCCCCGAATAGGGCTTTTAAAACTTTTAATCAAACTACAGGTCGCAATTTGGAGATAATTCAATGAAATTTGACACATGCTCGTTTATGGTACCGTAGACAAAGTCTATTGAAAATGGTTAACATCGGTCCATTATTTCACCTAGCCCCCATACAACTGAACCCCCGAATAGGGCTTTTAAAATTTTAATCAAACTACAGGTCGCAATTTTGGAGATAATTCAATGAAATTTGGCACATGATCTTTTATGGTATCGTAGACGAAGCCTATTAAAAATGGTTACCATCGGTCCATTATTTCACCTAGCCCCCATACAACTGAACCCCCGAATAGGGCTTTTAAAACTTTTAATCAAACTACAGGTCGCAATTTTGGAGATAATTCAATGAAATTTGGCACATGATCTTTTATGGTACCGAAATATTTCAAATTTAGACAAGTCATCAAAACATGAAGTAGCAAAAATATCAAAATTGAGTACTAATACTGAACATGACAGCATTAAATTAAAATTTATGGAACTTATGGATACATCAAATCAGCCCAAAGAAAGCAATGTTAATACAAGTAAGAAATTATAGTCGGGCGAGGCCGACCATAAAATACCCTACACCTTTGACAAAAATATAATGTGATTTAGTCGCCATAATAAAGCATTTAAGTTGAATTGTACCTTGCCTTAGATATACATACTTAAGCCGTTTATTGTTGAATAAAATTGTGGACATTTAAGTGAAATTTTGATGGGGGCTTTGCATAGGGGCTAGGGTCATATGAGAACCTATTATTATGGAATTCGTGGGGGTCATCAAGTATTGTATACAACTTGGTTATTGCAGCTTTTTGTCGTGCCATTTGTGCCAAATTTCATTGAATTATCTCCAAAATTGCGACCTGTAGTTTGATTACAAGTTTTAAAAGCTCTATTCGGGGGTTCAGTTGTATGGGGGCTAGGTGAAATAATGGACCGATGGTAACCATTTTCAATAGGCTTCGTCTACGGTACCATAAAAGATCATGTGCCAAATTTCATTGAATTATCTCCAAAATTGCGACCTGTAGTTTGAATAAAAGTTTTAAAAGCCCTATTCGGGGGTTCAGTTGTATGGGGGCTAGGTGAAATAATGGACCGATGGTAACCATTTTTAATAGGCTTCGTCTACGATACCATAAAAGATCATGTGCCAAATTTCATTGAATTATCTCCAAAATTGCGACCTGTAGTTTGATTAAAATTTTAAAAGCCCTATTCGGGGGTTCAGTTGTATGGGGGCTAGGTGAAATAATGGACCGATGTTAACTATTTTCAATAAGCTTCGTCTACGATACCATAAAATATCATGTGCCAAATTTCATTGAATTATCTCCAAAATTGCGACCTGTAGTTTGATTACAAAGTTTAAAAGCCCTATTCGGGGGGTTCAGTCGTATGGAGGCTAGGTGAAATAATGGACCGATGTTAACCATTTTCAATAGACTTTGTCTACGGTACCATAAACGAGCATGTGTCAAATTTCATTGAATTATCTCCAAAATTGCGACCTGTAGTGTGATTACAAAGTTTAAAAGCCCTATTCGAGGGTTCAGTTGTATAGGGGCTAGGTGAAATAATGGATCGATCTTAACCATTTTCAATAGGCTTCGTCACTGGTATAATAGAAGATCATGTACCAAATTTCATTGAATTATCTTCAAAATTGCGACCTGTAGTTGATTACAAGGTTTACATGGACGGACGGACAGACGGACGGACATAGCTAAATCGAAAAAATGCCTTTTATACCCTTCACCACTTTAGTGGGGAGGGTATATTGGGTTTGTGCTGATGTTTGTAACGCACAATAATATTGGTCCTATACCCACCTTAAAGTATACCAATCGGCTCAGAATCATTTTCTGAGTCGATTTAGCTATGTCCGTCCGTCTGTCCGTCCGTCCATGTAAACCTTTTAATCAAACTACAGGTCGCAATTTGAAGATAATTCAATGAAATTTGGTACATGATATTTTATTGTCTCAGGGACGAAGCCTATTGAAAATGGTTAACATCGGTCCATTATTTCACCTAGCCCCCATACAACTGAACCCCTCGAATAGGGCTTTTAAAACTTGTAATCAAACTACAGGTCGCAATTTTGGAGATAATTCAATGAAATTTGGCACATGATCTTTTATGGTATCGTAGACGAAGCTTATTGAAAATGGTTAACATCGGTCCATTATTTCACCTAGCTCCCATACAACTGAACCCCCGAATAGGGCTTTTAAAACTTTTAATCAAACTACAGGTCGCAATTTTGGAGATAATTCAATGAAATTTGACACATGCTCGTTTATGGTACCGTAGACAAAGTCTATTGAAAATGGTTAACATCGGTCCATTATTTCACCTAGCCCCCATACAACTGAACCCCCGAATAGGGCTTTTAAAATTTTAATCAAACTACAGGTCGCAATTTTGGAGATAATTCAATGAAATTTGGCACATGATCTTTTATGGTATCGTAGACGAAGCCTATTAAAAATGGTTACCATCGGTCCATTATTTCACCTAGCCCCCATACAACTGAACCCCCGAATAGGGCTTTTAAAACTTTTAATCAAACTACAGGTCGCAATTTTGGAGATAATTCAATGAAATTTGGCACATGATCTTTTATGGTACCGTAGACGAAGCCTATTGAAAATGGTTACCATCGGTCCATTATTTCACCTAGCCCCCATACAACTGAACCCCCGAATAGGGCTTTTTAAACTTGTAATCAAACTACAGGTCGCAATTTTGGAGATAATTCAATGAAATTTGGCACAAATGGCACGACAAAAAGCTGCAATAACCAAGTTGTATACAAGACTTGATGACTCCCACGAATTCCATAATAATAGGTTCTCATATGACCCTAGCCCCTATGAAAAGCCCCCATCAAAATTTCACTTAAATGTCCACAATTTTATTCAACAATAAACGGCTTAAGTATGTATATCTAAGGCAAGGTCCATTATTTCACCTAGCCTCCATACGACTGAACCCCCCGAATAGGGCTTTTAAACTTTGTAATCAAACTACAGGTCGCAATTTTGGGGATAATTCAATGAAATTTGGCACATGATCTTTTATGGTATCGTAGACGAAGCTTATTGAAAATGGTTAACATCGGTCCACTATTTCACCTAGCCCCCATACAACTGAACCCCCGAATAGGGCTTTTAAAACTTTTTATCAAACTACAGGTCGCAATTTTGGAGATAATTCAATGAAATTTGGCACATGATCTTTTATGGTACCGTAGACGAAGCCTATTGAAAATGGTTACCATCGGTCCATTATTTCACCTAGCCCCCATACAACTGAACCCCCGAATAGGGCTTTTAAAACTTGTAATCACACTACAGGTCGCAATTTTGGAGATAATTCAATGAAATTTGACACATGCTCGTTTATGGTACCGTAGACAAAGTCTATTGAAAATGGTTAACATCGGTCCATTATTTCACCTAGCCCCCATACAACTGAACCCCCGAATAGGGCTTTTAAAATTTTAATCAAACTACAGGTCGCAATTTTGGAGATAATTCAATGAAATTTGACACATGCTCGTTTATGGTACCGTAGACAAAGTCTATTGAAAATGGTTAACATCGGTCCATTATTTCACCTAGCCGCCATACAACTGAACGCCCGAATAGGGCTTTTAAAATTTTAATCAAACTACAGGTCGCAATTTTGGAGATAATTCAATGAAATTTGGCACATGATCTTTTATGGTATCGTAGACGAAGCTTATTGAAAATGGTTAACATCGGTCCATTATTTCACCTAGCCCCCATATAACTGAACCCCCGAATAGGGCTTTTAAAACTTTTAATCAAACTACAGGTCGCAATTTTGGAGATAATTCAATGAAATTTGGCACATGATCTTTTATGGTACCGTAGACGAAGCTTATTGAAAATGGTTACCATCGGTCCATTATTTCACCTAGCCCCCATACAACTGAACCCCCGAATAGGGCTTTTAAAACTTGTAATCAAACTACAGGTCGCAATTTTGGAGATAATTCAATGAAATTTGGCACAAATGGCACGACAAAAAGCTGCAATAACCAAGTTGTATACAAGACTTGATGACTCCCACGAATTCCATAATAATAGGTTCTCATATGACCCTAGCCCCTATGAAAAGCCCCCATCAAAATTTCACTTAAATGTCCACAATTTTATTCAACAATAAACGGCTTAAGTATGTATATCTAAGGCAAGGTCCATTATTTCACCTAGCCTCCATACGACTGAACCCCCCGAATAGGGCTTTTAAAACTTTGTAATCAAACTACAGGTCGCAATTTTGGGGATAATTCAATGAAATTTGGCACATGATCTTTTATGGTATCGTAGACGAAGCTTATTGAAAATGGTTAACATCGGTCCACTATTTAACCTAGCCCCCATACAACTGAACCCCCGAATAGGGCTTTTAAAACTTTTAATCAAACTACAGGTCGCAATTTTGGAGATAATTCAATGAAATTTGGCACATGATCTTTTATGGTACCGTAGACGAAGCCTATTGAAAATGGTTACCATCGGTCCATTATTTCACCTAGCCCCCATACAACTGAACCCCCGAATAGGGCTTTTAAAACTTGTAATCACACTACAGGTCGCAATTTTGGAGATAATTCAATGAAATTTGACACATGCTCGTTTATGGTACCGTAGACAAAGTCTATTGAAAATGGTTAACATCGGTCCATTATTTCACCTAGCCCCCATACAACTGAACCCCCGAATAGGGCTTTTAAAATTTTAATCAAACTACAGGTCGCAATTTTGGAGATAATTCAATGAAATTTGACACATGCTCGTTTATGGTACCGTAGACAAAGTCTATTGAAAATGGTTAACATCGGTCCATTATTTCACCTAGCCCCCATACAACTGAACCCCCGAATAGGGCTTTTAAAATTTTAATCAAACTACAGGTCGCAATTTTGGAGATAATTCAATGAAATTTGGCACATGATCTTTTATGGTATCGTAGACGCAGCTTATTGAAAATGGTTAACATCGGTCCATTATTTCACCTAGCCTCCATACGACTGAACCCCCCGAATAGGGCTTTTAAACTTTGTAATCAAACTACAGGTCGCAATTTTGGAGATAATTCAATGAAATTTGGCACATGATCTTTTATGGTATCGTAGACGAAGCTTATTGAAAATGGTTAACATCGGTCCATTATTTCACCTAGCCCCCATATAACTGAACCCCCGAATAGGGCTTTTAAAACTTTTAATCAAACTACAGGTCGCAATTTTGGAGATAATTCAATGAAATTTGGCACATGATCTTTTATGGTACCGTAGACGAAGCCTATTGAAAATGGTTACCATCGGTCCATTATTTCACCTAGTCCCCATACAACTGAACCCCCGAATAGGGCTTTTAAAACTTTTAATCAAACTACAGGTCGCAATTTTGGAGATAATTCAATGAAATTTGGCACATGATCTTTTATGGTACCGTAGACGAAGCTTATTGAAAATGGTTACCATCGGTCCATTATTTCACCTAGCTCCCATACAACTGAACCCCCGAATAGGGCTTTTAAAACTTGTAATCAAACTACAGGTCGCAATTTTGGAGATAATTCAATGAAATTTGGCACAAATGGCACGACAAAAAGCTGCAATAACCAAGTTGTATACAAGACTTGATGACCCCCACGAATTCCATAATAATAGGTTCTCATATGACCCTAGCCCCTATGAAAAGCCCCCCATCAAAATTTCACTTAAATGTCCACAATTTTATTCAACAATAAACGGCTTAAGTATGTATATCTAAGGCAAGGTACAATTCAACTTAAATGCTTTATTATGGCTACTAAATCACATTATATTTTTGTCAAAGGTGTAGGGTATTATATGGTCGACCTCGCCCGACTATAATTTCCTACTTGTATTAACATTGCTTTCTTTGGGCTGATTTGATGTATCCATAAGTTCCATAAATTTTAATTTAATGTTGTCATGTTCAGTATTAGTACTCAATTTTGATATTTTTGCTACTTCATGTTTTGATGACTTGTCTAAATTTGAAATATTTCGCTTTTTATACCCTACACCACTTTAGTGGGGAGGGTATATTGGGTTTGTGCTGATGTTTGTAACGCACAATAATATTGGTCCTATACCCTAAAGTATACCAATCGGCTCAGAATCATTTTCTGAGTCGATTTAGCTATGTCCGTTCGTCTGTCCGTCCGTCCGTCCGTCCATGTAAACATTGTAATCAAACTACATGTCGCAATTTTGAAGATAATTCAATGAAATTTGGTACATGATCTTCTATTATCCCAGTGACGAAGCCTATTGAAAATGGTTAAGATCGGTCCATTATTTCACCTAGCCCCCATACAACTGAACCCCCCAATAGGGCTTGTAATCCTTGTAATCAAACTACAGGTCGCAATTTTGAAGATAATTCAATGAAATTTGGTACATGATATTTATTGTCCAGGGACGAAGCTTATTGAAAATGGTTAACATCGGTCCATTATTTCACCTAGCCCCCATACAACTGAACCCCTCGAATAGGGCTTTTAAAACTTGTAATCAAACTACAGGTCGCAATTTTGGAGATAATTCAATGAAATTTGGCATATGATCTTTTATGGTACCGTAGATGAAGCCTGTTGAAAATGGTTTACATCGGTCCATTATTTCACCTAGCCCCTATACAACTGAACCCCTCGAATAGGGCTTTTAAACTTTGTAATCACACTACAGGTCGCAATTTTGGAGATAATTCAATGAAATTTGACACATGCTCGTTTATGGTACCGTAGACAAAGTCTATTGAAAATGGTTAACATCGGTCCATTATTTCACCTAGCCTCCATACGACTGAACCCCCCGAATAGGGCTTTTAAACTTTGTAATCAAACTACAGGTCGCAATTTTGGAGATAATTCAATGAAATTTGGCACATGATCTTTTATGGTATCGTAGACGAAGCTTATTGAAAATGGTTAACATCGGTCCATTATTTCACCTAGCCCCCATACAACTGAACCCCCGAATAGGGCTTTTAAAAACTTTTAATCAAACTACAGGTCGCAATTTTGGAGATAAGTCAATGAAATTTGGCACATGATCTTTTATGGTACCGTAGACGAAGCCTATTGAAATTGGTTACCATCGGTCCATTATTTCACCTAGCCCCCATACAACTGAACCCCCGAATAGGGCTTTTAAAACTTTTAATCAAACTACAGGTCGCAATTTTGGAGATAATTCAATGAAATTTGGCACATGATCTTTTATGGTACCGTAGACGAAGCTTATTGAAAATGGTTACCATCGGTCCATTATTTCACCTAGCCCCCATACAACTGAACCCCCGAATAGGGCTTTTGAAACTTGTAATCAATCTACAGGTCGCAATTTTGGAGATAATTAAATGAAATTTGGCACAAATGGCACGACAAAAAGCTGCAATAACCAAGTTGTATACAAGACTTGATGACCCCCACGAATTCCATAATAATAGGTTCTCATATGACCCTAGCCCCTATGAAAAGCCCCCATCAAAATTTCACTTAAATGTCCACAATTCTATTCAACAATAAACGGCTTAAGTATGTATATCTAAGGCAAGGTACAATTCAACTTAAATGCTTTATTATGGCGACTAAATCACATATTTTTGTCAAAGGTGTAGGGTATTATATGGTCGGCCTTGCCCGACTATAATTTCTTACTTGTATTAACATTGCTTTCTTTGGGTTGATTTGATGTATCCATAAGTTCCATAAATTTTAATTTAATGTTGTCATGTTCAGTATTAGTACTCAATTTTGATATTTTTGCTACTTCATGTTTTGATGACTTGTCTAAATTTGAAATATTTCGCTTTTTATACCCTACACCTTTTTAGTGGGGAGGGTATATTGGGTTTGTGCTGATGTTTGTAACGCACAATAATATTGGTCCTATACCCTAAAGTATACCAATCGGCTCAGAATCATTTTCTGAGTCGATTTAGCTATGTCCGTCCGTCTGTCCGTCCGTCCATGTAAACTTTGTAATCAAACTACAGGTCGCAATTTTGAAGATAATTCAATGAAATTTGGTACATAATCTTCTATTATCCCAGTGACGAAGCTTATTGAAAATGGTTAAGATCGGTCCATTATTTCACCTAGCCCCCATACAACTGAACCCCCCAATAGGGCTTGTAATCCTTGTAATCAAACTACAGGTCGCAATTTTGAAGATAATTCAATGAAATTTGGTACATGATATTTTATTGTCCCAGGGACGAAGCCTATTGAAAATGGTTAACATCGGTCCATTATTTCACCTAGCCCCCATACAACTGAACCCCTCGAATAGGGCTTTTAAAACTTGTAATCAAACTACAGGCCGCAATTTTGGAGATAATTCAATGAAATTTGGCATATGATCTTTTATGGTACCGTAGATGAAGCCTGTTGAAAATGGTTTACATCGGTCCATTATTTCACCTAGCCCCTATACAACTGAACCCCTCGAATAGGGCTTTTAAACTTTGTAATCACACTACAGGCCGCAATTTTGGAGATAATTCAATGAAATTTGACACATGCTCGTTTATGGTACCGTAGACAAATTCTATTGAAAATGGTTAACATCGGTCCATTATTTCACCTAGCCTCCATACGACTGAACCCCCCGAATAGGTCTTTTAAACTTTGTAATCAAACTACAGGTCGCAATTTTGGAGATAATTCAATGAAATTTGGCACATGATCTTTTATGGTATCGTAGACGAAGCTTATTGAAAATGGTTAACATCGGTCCATTATTTCACCTAGCCCCCATACAACTGAACCCCCGAATAGGGCTTTTAAAACTTTTAATCAAACTACAGGTCGCAATTTTGGAGATAATTCAATGAAATTTGGCACATGATCTTTTATGGTATCGTAGACGAAGCCTACTGAAAATGGTTACCATCGGTCCATTATTTCACCTAGCCCCCATACAACTGAACCCCCGAATAGGGCTTTTAAAAACTTTTAATCAAACTACAGGTCGCAATTTTGGAGATAATTCAATGAAATTTGGCACATGATCTTTTATGGTACCGTAGACGAAGCCTATTGAAAATGGTTACCATCGGTCCATTATTTCACCTAGCCCCCATACAACTGAACCCCCGAATAGTGCTTTTAAAACTTGTAATCAAACTACAGGTCGCAATTTTGGAGATAATTCAATGAAATTTGGCACAAATGGCACGACAAAAAGCTGCAATAACCAAGTTGTATACAAGACTTGATGACCCCCACGAATTCCATAATAATAGGTTCTCATATGACCCTAGCCCCTATGAAAAGCCCCCATCAAAATTTCACTTAAATGTCCACAATTTTATTCAACAATAAACGGCTTAAGTATGTATATCTAAGGCAAGGTACAATTCAACTTAAATGCTTTATTATGGCGACTAAATCACATTATATTTTTGTCAAAAGTGTAGGGTATTATATGGTCGGCCTCGCCCGACTATAATTTCTTACTTGTTTTTTTCATATTATTTTGACAATTAATATTTGTGTGTATGTGTTTTTTTTTCTGTCGCGTGTCATTATTTTGTAATTTAAAACACCTTAATATTTAAAAAAAAAAATATTGTAGTTAGCAATTTTTTACACATGTTTGTTATAGTTTCAATACTATGAGAATTTTTTCAAAGTTTGTTAACCATTTTTTTGTGTATGGTCAAGATTAATTTCAAGAAATACTTAAAAAAACACTTATAAAAACATAAATGAATGCAAAACCTTTTATTGTTTAATTACCATTTCGATAAATTGCAAGAAATAAAAAATCAAAATGAATGCAAGTGGAGTAGAAGAAAAAATCAACACACCTAAAAAGGATACTATTGAAATAAGGGATTTTCTTATCCTCCCCCCCATCGACCTTCCACTATTCCTGTCGCTCTATGAAGGCAACGACAAAATGCTTTTGGAAGCATTATTAGATTTCGAAAGGAAAATTGAAGCAAAAACAACATAATACATATATTTATTCATTGTTATTTATTTTTATATATATAAATATATATATACATTTTTATACCCTCACCACTTTAGTGGGGAGGGTATATTGGGTTTGTGCTGATGTTTGTAACGCACAATAATATTGGTCCTATACCCACCTTAAAGTATACCAATTGGCTCAGAATCATTTTCTGAGTCGATTTAGCTATGTCCGTCCGTCTGTCCGTCCGTCCATGTAAACCTTGTAATCAAACTACAGGTCGCAATTTTGAAGGTAATTCAATGAAATTTGGTACATGATATTCTATTGTCCCAGGGACGAAGCCTATTGAAAATGGTTAAGATCGGTCCATTATTTCACCTAGCCCCCATACAACTGAACCCCCCAATAGGGCTTGAAATCAAACTACAGGTCGCAATTTTGAAGATAATTCAATGAAATTTGGTACATGATCTTCTATAGTACCGTAGATGAAGCCTATTGAAAATGGTTAACATCGGTCCATTATTTCACCTAGCCCCCATACAACTGAACCACTCGAATAGGGCTTTTAAAACTTGTAATCAAACTACAGGTCGCAATTTTGGAGATAATTTAATGAAATTTGGCACATGATCTTTTATGGTATCGTAGACGAAGCCTATTGAAAATGGTTAACATCGGTCCATTATTTCACCTAGCCCCCATACAACTGAACCCCCGAATAGGGCTTTCAAAACTTGTAATCAAACTACAGGTCGCAATTTTGGAGATAATTCAATGAAATTTGGCACATGATCTTTTATGGTACCGTAGACGAAGCCTATTGAAAATGGTTACCATCGGTCTATTATTTCACCTAGCCCCCATACAACTGAACCCCCCGAATAGGGCTTTTAAAACTTGTAATAAAACTACAGTTCGCAATTTTGGAGATAATTCAATGAAATTTGGCACATGATCTTTTATGGTACCGTAGATGAAGCCTGTCGGTCCATTATTTCACCTAGCCCCCATACAACTGAACCCGCCGAATAGGGCTTTTAAGTTCATAATTATGTTTAATATACTCATATCTCGACAAAAACTGCAATAACCAAGTTGTATACAAGACTTGATGACCCCCACGAATTCCATAATAATAGGTTCTCATATGACCCTAGCCCCTATGAAAAGCCCCCATCAAAATTTCACTTAAATGTCCACAATTTTATTCAACAATAAAGGGCTTAAGTATGTATATCTAAGGCAAGGTACAATTCAAATTAAATGCTTTATTATGGCAACTAAATCACATTATATTTTTGTCAAAGGTGTAGGGTATTATATGGTCGGCCTCGCCCGACTATAATTTCTTACTGGTTTTATCTATAAATATTCTTAAATAAACTTAAGACTAAGTTGTCATTTTTATATAAATTAAAATAATTGAATAAATCTAAAAATTGTTTAAAAGATATATTTTTGAAACTTAAATAAATGAAAATACAACAATAAACTCCACATAAAATTGAAGATTCGCTTTGTATTCGTCTTTTATTGTATATAAATGTTTTGGAATTTCTATTTAAAAACGAAATAAATGGTTTAATTGGTGACCTGCAGAGCAGAAGAATTCAGCTGGTTTATTTTTAGGAAAGTAAAAGCAACCCAGTGTTGTCCAGGCTTGTAAGATGGATCAGTATTAGCAATATAAAATGATGGTTTTGTAACAGTTTTTTATACCCTACACCACTTTAGTGGGGAGGGTATATTGGGTTTGTGCTGATGTTTGTAACGCACAATAATATTGGTCCTATATCCACCTTAAAGTATACCAATCGGCTCAGAATCACTTTCTGAGTCGATTTAACTATGTCCGTCCGTCCGTCCGTGCGTCTGTCCGTCCGTCCGTCCATGTAAACCTTGTAATCAAACTACAGGTCGCAATTTTGAAGATAATTCAATGAAATTTGGTACATGATCTTCCATTATCCCAGTGACGAAGCCTACTGAAAATGGTTAAGATCGGTCCATTATTTCACCTAGCCCCCATACAACTGAACCCCTCGAATAGGGCTTTTAAAACTTGTAATCAAACTACAGGTCGCAATTTTGGAGATAATTCAATGAAATTTGGCATATGATCTTTTATGGTACCGTAGATGAAGCCTGTTGAAAATGGTTTACATCGGTCCATTATTTCACCTAGCCCCTATACAACTGAACCCCTCGAATAGGGCTTTTAAACTTTGTAATCACACTACAGGTCGCAATTTTGGAGATAATTCAATGAAATTTGACACATGCTCGTTTATGGTACCGTAGACAAAGTCTATAGAAAATGGTTAACATCGGTCCATTATTTCACCTAGCCTCCATACGACTGAACCCCCCGAATAGGTCTTGTAAACTTTGTAATCAAACTACAGGTCGCAATTTTGGAGATAATTTAATGAAATTTGGCACATGATCTTTTATGGTATCGTAGACGAAGCTTATTGAAAATGGTTAACATCGGTCCATTATTTCACCTAGCCCCCATACAACTGAACCCCCGAATAGGGCTTTTAAAACTTTTAATCAAACTACAGGTCGCAATTTTGGAGATAATTCAATGAAATTTGGCACATGATCTTTTGTGGTATCGTAGACGAAGCCTATTGAAAATGGTTACCATCGGTCCATTATTTCGCCTAGCCCCCATACAACTGAACCCCCGAATAGGGCTTTTAAAACTTTTAATCAAACTACAGGTCGCAATTTTGGAGATAATTCAATGAAATTTGGTACATGATCTTTTATGGTACCGTAGACGAAGCCTATTGAAAGTGGTTACCATCGGTCCATTATTTCACCTAGCCCCCATACAACTGAACCCCCGAATAGGGCTTTTAAAACTTGTAATCAAACTACAGGTCGCAATTTTGGAGATAATTCAATGAAATTTGGCACAAATGGCACGACAAAAAGCTGCAATAACCAAGTTGTATACAAGACTTGATGACCCCCACGAATTCCATAATAATAGGTTCTCATATGACCCTAGCCCCTATGAAAAGCCCCCATCAAAATTTCACTTAAATGTCCACAATTTTATTCAACAATAAACGGCTTAAGTATGTATATCTAAGGCAAGGTACAATTCAACTTAAATGCTTTATTATGGCGACTAAATCACATTATATTTTTGTCAAAGGTGTAGGGTATTATATGGTCGGCCTCGCCCGACTATAATTTCTTACTTGTTTTTCCATATTATTTTGACAATTAATATTTGTGTGTATGTGTTTTTTTTTTCTGTCGCATGTCATTATTTTGTAATTGGCTATTCAGCGAATATTTAGAACAAATGACAATTCAATATTACCGAATACTGATTACTAATTACAAGATTACTTTACAATGTTAAGATAATACAGTTCGTTTACTAATTCAATTTATCTTAAATGCAAATAACCTTATAATAATAACAATTAATATAAAAATTCAATATAATATAAAATTCATTTTAATAAAAAATAATAAATAACAAAAATAAATATTGTCCAAGATTGGACAATCTGTAATCAATTTAATTTATTATCAAAAATCGATTTTCATCTAAAGCGTAAAATGGGTTGTGGATTCGTATACCCCGTCACTTATATTTTCCACGCGAAAACTATTCTTATTTCAAAACCTGTAATCCGCTGTATATCCTCAAAAAAAATCATTCATCACTAATTTTTCCCCCCGTAAACTATTTTTATTTCACAACCATTAATTTGCTGTATATCCTTAGAAAATAACAATTTTCAAAGAGAATCGGATGTAGTTTCCTACGATCGAGAATCGACGAGATCGTTAACTAATATTTTTCATAGAAATGTATGGTAATAGTTATAGTTATAAAACTTATATAATTTTGTACGGGAGGTACAATAGACTTTCAACGTTGTTGATCCTGTGAAAAAAAATAAAAAAAATTGCTTTAAAATTTTTATTGTTCAACCGAATTTCGACACTTAATTTGATTCAAAAAAAAAATTATTATTTATGACCAAAAAAAAAAAGATAAATCGACCAGGAATCGAACCTGCAATGCTCAGTTTGTTAATTCTCCCTTCCATCCACTACACCACTTCATTATTTTGCCCTTAGTTAACTAATATTTTTATACCCTCCACCACCATCAGTGGTGATAGAGGGTATATAAAACTTTGTCATTCCGTGTGTAACACCAAGAAATATTCATCTGAGACCCAACAAAGTATATATATTCTTGGACCTTATGAAATTCTGAGTCGATTTAGCTATGTCCGTCTGTCCGTCCGTCTGTCTGTCTGTATAAAACATTCTCACGTTAACACGAAGCAACGAAAATTAACGAAATTCACCCAAAATATTTATTATTGTCCTAGGCAGTTTAGTATTGAAAATAAGCAAAATCGGTTCACACCGGGAAAAGTTATGAATCAAAATTTGAAACAACCTCGAAAAAAATAAGCATTTTTTACACATTCTGATGTAATTTTCTCGAACACTATGCAAGATAATACCATGAAAATCACCATACATTCGTTTCTACACAAGGGCTTGAGTCCTGCTGAAAATTGCCAGAATCGGTCAACAATTTCATATACCTCTCATATAAAAGTACATATTCCCGGAAAATGGGTTTTTTGTTATTAACTTCCGTCACAGTGTCGAAATCTTTACAAAATTTTACAAATTAAAATCTTATGTGAATAGAATTCATTCGGAGAAAAAATTTTCTGGATCGGTCCATAATTGGATATAGCTCCCATACAAGGTCCCCTCCCGAAAATAACTTAAACGCAAATAATTCATTACTAAATTAAGACATCCATATAAAATTTGGTACAAGTCTTGCTCTTAGATACAGAAATATTACTGTGAAATGTTTGTTCCATCGATCCATAATTGGTCATAGCTCCCATACAAGGTCCCCTCCCAAAAATCACTTAAACGCGCATAACTCATTACTAAATTAAGATAGCCATATAAAATTTGGTATTACTCATATGCACAGAAATATTACTGTGAAATTTTTCTCCGACCAGTCCATAATTGGTCATAGCTCCCATACAAGGTCCCCTCCCAAAAATCACTTAAACGCATATAACTCATTACAAAATTAAGATATCCAAACATGCACGAAGATATTACTGTGAATTTTTTTTCCGATCGGTCCATAATTGGTTATAGCTCCCATACAAGGTCCCCTCCCGAAAATCACTTAAACGCGCATAACTCATTACTAAATTAAGATATCCATATAAAATTTGGTAAAAGTATTGCTCATACGTAAGGAAATTTTACTGTGAAAGTTTTTTCTGATCGGTCCATAATTGGTTATAGCTCTCATACAAGGTCCCCTTCCGAAAATCACTTAAACGCACATAACTAATTACTAAATTAAGATATTTACATAAAGTTTAGCACAAGCATTGCTCATATACAGACAAATATTACTGTGAATTTGTTTTCCTATCGGTCCACAATTGATCACAGCTCCCAAGGTCCCTTTCAGAAAAACACTTAAAGGCACATAAGTCATTATCAAATAGTGATACCCATAAAACATTTGGCATAAATACTACTTTTGTACACAGAAATGTTATTTGAGCATTTTTTCATGATCGGTCCAACTTTGGTCATAGCTCCCATATAAGATTCCCTCCCGAAAATCACTTAAACGCACATAACTCATTACAAAATATTGATATCCATACATTTAGCAAAAATATTGCTCTTATATACATAAATTAAACTATAAAATTGTTTTACGATCGGTCCATATTTGGTCATAGCTCTTATACTAGGTCCCCTCCAGAAAATCACTTAAATGCACAATATTCATTACCAAATAATGATATAGATACATAATTTTGAAATTTTGTCTTTATATACATAATTGGTCATAGCTCCCATACAAGGTCCTTTTACGAAAATCTCTTAAACGCACATTACTCATTACCAAATAAAGCTATTGATAAAAAATTTGGCCCAAATATTAATTTTGTATACAAAAATTCTATTTCAAGATTTTTTCACGATCGGTTCATAACATAGGTGCGGTCGGTCCCATACAAGGTTCCCTTCAGAAAATCACTTAAACACACATTACTTATTACTAAATTACGATATAGATACAAAATTTGACTGAAATATAGCTTTTATGAGCAGAAATTTAGCTTAAAGAATTTTTTACGATCGGTCTATAATTGGTCATATCTCCCATACTATGTCCTGCCCCTAATAGCGCTTTAACCGTATTTAACTAGTTGCATTCAGTCTCGATTCATAACTTGTTGAACTCAGTTGCGTTTATCGGACAAAACAAAATAGACAAAAAATTGCAATAAATCAATACATTGTATTACAACAACACTATCTTCAAAAATAAATGTTAAAAAAAACATTAAAAATTCCAATAGTCAAACCAGTTAAACAGATAAAAACAAGATCATAAAAAAGAAAAAAAAACAACAAAATTAAAAGATCACATACCAATGACAATGTCAACGCAATGAGCGTTAATAACATTAACAAAAGAAAACAAGTAAGAAAGTATAGTCGGGCGTGGCCGACCATATGATACCCTACACCAGTTATGAATATTAAATGTGATTTATTTTTCATAATATCGCATTTATCGTCAATATTCCCTTGTTCCGATACATTTAAGCAATTTATGGATGAAAAACTAATTTTCTGAAAGAGGCTTTATATGGGGGCTAGGGGCAAATATGGACCAAGCCCGATAAAATTTTGTGAATATATTTATATTTACATAATATTTTATTGTGCTGAATTTCATCGCGATATTTGTGTTTATAAGTTAATTTGGGACATTCAAGTAATTTTCTGAAGGGGACTTTGTATGGGAGCTAGGGTCAAATGGGGCCCGATCTTTATGAAATTTGGCAGGGTTATCAAGACTTCTATAAAACTTAGTTATGCCGTATTTTATCGATATATCTGTATATTTAACATAATTATGAGCTCAGAAGCCCTTTTCGGGGGGTTTTGTTCTATGGGGGCTAGGTGAAATAATGGACCGATTTTAACCATTTTCAATAGGCTTCGTCCTTGGGTCAAATAAAACGTGCGTGCCAAATTTCATCCAATTATCTTGAAAATTGCGACCTGTAGCTTGCGCACAAGGTTTACATGGACAGCCAGCCAGCCAGCCAGCCAGCCAGACGGACGGACGGACATAGCTCAATCGACTCAGAAAACGATTCTAAGCCGATTGGTATACTTTAAGGTGGGTCTAGGACGAATATTTTTATATGTTACAAACATCAGCACAAATCCAATATACCCTCCCCACTAAAGTGGTGTAGGGTATAAAAACCAACTGATAATGGATCAAATAACTACATGCGATCCAAGAATTATAATTATTTTTCTCCTCTACAAACAATTGATAATGATAATATTGATGATGATGATGAAGTAATACCAGATAAATCTACGAAAGTTCACATTCCTCCAATAACTATATTAAAATGTAAAATTGAAGAATTGCACGAGCTCTGTAAAGTAACAAAAATTTCAGATTATGCCATAAGAGAAATATCAATTGGGCTTAAATTATTTCTAAAAACTCAAGCTGAGTTTGATTCTATGCGTAATATACTTAATAATAAATATGAGTACTTCACTTACGCCACAAAAAATGAAAAACCATATAAGACTCTTTTATTTGGTCTTGATAGACAAGACCCTAAAATTGTAATGAAAATGTTGACCGATTTGGGCTTGAAATGTTTGGAAGTTAAAATTGTTACCAAGACTTCCCAATACAATTCTCAATATGTAATTTATGTAGTATATTTCCAACGGCAAACTATTACGCTTAAGGAACTACGACAAGATTATTCCGTACTTAATTTTCTTAAAGTAAGATGGGAACACCAAAAAACAAAAAGATCGCAGATCACCCAATGCTACAACTGCCAAATGTTTGGTCATGGCTCAAGCCGATGCAAAGTAAAAACTTTCTGTGCAAACTGCGCCGGTCAACACAAGACTTCCGAGTGCACTGAATCCACTGAAAAATGCGCTAATTGTAATGGTTCTCACAAATCTACTTTCGATCAATGCCCAAGTAAAGTCAACTATTTAAATATAAGACAACGTTCACAGCCAACCCAAAGACAACGTTCCCGCAACAATTATGTAAGTCATTCAAATACCAACTACAATGACAATTTTCCAAACACACTCCATCAAAGTACTACCATACCCTCGAGTACCTGGATACCACAGATTAATAATAATAATAGTAACAGGCAAAGTTACAACAATAATGAACTATTTACCCTTCAGGAAATTAAAAATATTACTTTAGAATTAATTACTAATCTTAGAAACTGTAAGTCTAAAACTGAACAATTTGAGGTCATAACCAATCTTGCAATTAAATTTTTAGCATAATGAGTAAAAATGGCATCTGTATAGTAACGTGGAATGCAAGAGGAGTTAGAAACAAAAACTTAGAACTATTTCAATTCTTGATTTCCAATAACGTACAAATTTGTTTAGAAACAGGATTAAGAACTGGTATTTCTATAAGACATAGTCAATTTAAAGTATACAGAAATGATAGAATTGATTCTAGGGGAGGTGGTGTAGCAGTTATTGTTATGAAAAATTTACCCCATCAACTTCTACCCATTATTAACACCGAGGTAATTGAAAATATCGGTATTCAAATTTTTACAAACACAGATAGTATAAATATTTACTCTTGTTACTTTCCTGGTGGTTTAATGGGCAGAGATGGTGTTAGAAAAAGAAAGTTTGCTTCTAATATACATAAACTTACTCGTGATTATAAATATTTATTATGCGGTGACTTTAACTGCAGACACCAGTTATGGGGTTGTCTGTCAGCTAACGGATGGGGAAATATCTTGTGTGAGAAGTTGGATTCATATAATTTCGATTTAATATATCCACATGATTTTACTTACGTACCGGCTAGTGCACACAGACAGGGCTCTACTTTAGACCTATTTCTGACAAATATATCTTATTCAATGTCCCATGCAGAGGTTATTAACGAATTAAGTTCGGACCATCTCCCGGTTAAAGTTATGTTAAATAGCCTTTACAACAATTCGACTACGTTCAAATACGACTTTGTTAACGCTAACGGGAAACATTACTCCAGATTTATAACAATGCCAAATATCTAGGAACTATTCTAGACTCCAAATTATCATGGAAACACAACATCCAGCACAGAGTCAAGAAGGCAACGGTCGCCTACTATACCTGTCGTAAGATGTTTGGAATGAAATGGGGACTTAGTCCCAACATAGTTAAATGGATGTACACAGCTATAGTACGTCCTATTCTTACATACGGATCTCTTGTATGGTGGACTTCAACTAAGAAGAAGTTTGTTGTGGATCAACTATACAAAGTTCAGAGATCAGCATGCATTGGGATAACAGGTGCTATAAGAACTAGTCCTTCAGAAGCTCTGAACACTATATTGCACATCCTACCCATAGATCTGCACATAATGACTTAACTCATCCGGAAGTTGGAGATCAAGAACATATGGACACGCTAAGATTTTAAGCTTGTTACCTCCAATCTTGAACCAACCATCCGACTATATTACCCCACACACGGACTTTGATAGAGTCTTCAAAGTCAGAGTTCCTTCCAGGAGCGAGTGGTGTAGAGGTAATCTACCGAGCGAATATACCAACAGAATCTTTACAGATGGTTCTAAAATGAACTGCGGCGTTGGTTCTGGTGTCTTCTGTGAAGAAGCTGGGGTAAGTATATCCCACCGTCTTCCCAACAACTGTAGTGTCTTTCAGGCTGAAATTTTTGCGATAATGTTAGCCTGTAGGGTATTACATGACCTCAATATTCGCGGCAACATAGGAATCTTTGTCGATAGTCAAGCGGCACTTCTCTCACTAAACTCTTATACTACTACTTCCTTATTAGTTAGACAATGCAAGAAGGATCTGTCAATGCTGGGTCGGCTGTCTGACATTACCCTTGTTTGGGTCCCTGCGCATAGGGACTACTACGGTAATGAACAGGCAGATGAGCTTGCAAGAACGGGATCTGCTCTTGATATCTCCGACGCCGTTCCAGTAGCAACTCCTTTAAGTTATATCAAGAGCAATATCCTCAGATTCTTTCTTCAAAAAGCTGAAAATAGGTGGAATAACCTAGACACATGTAAAGGGGCCAAGTTATTGTGGCCCTCCTTCAATGAGAAACGCACAAGACACCTTATAAACCGAAGTAGGCGGGACATATCGAGGCTGATAGCAGTAATAACAGGACACTGGGTAATAGGCAGACACGCAAGTCGGCTTGGGCTCCCTTTCAATGATCACTGTCGCAGTTGCAAAGACAGGGAAAAGGAAGAAACGGTCTTCCATCTCCTCTGTGAATGCCCTGCTCTGGCCGTAAAGAGAAACCGCTTCCTTGGCAATTACTTCATATCTAACCTTGGCGAGATATCTGTGTTTAGGCTTAATGATATCCTCAGATTTCTCACAGCTACGGGCTGGATCTAATACTACAAATACAACATCTGACGAGTGGAGTGGTCCGGTCAAAACGGAGTCTCTTCGATTCTACTTGACAGTTCGCGTGTAGTGAACTACCACGTAAACCAACTCCAGATTTATAAATAGAAGATTAACCTTACCAGACATTAGTAACATCACTAGTACTGAGCACATTGAAGATCTGTTGTTAGACTTTAAAAATACTATAAATGACGCAGTCACATGCAGTGTACCGAAAAAATATCCTCTTCAAACGAACAAACCACTACCTTACAACATAAGGTGCTTGATTCAAAGAAGGAACCTTTTAAGACGAAACTGGCAACGTTATAGGGCCATTGGATATCTAATTGAGGCAAGGATATTGAACCAAAGGATAAAGGAAGAAATATGTAAATATAAGAATAAATCGTGGGATTATTTATTATCCAATTTAGATAAAGGTTCTCCTCCATTTTGGAATTTAACCAAAATATTAAGGAAGAAATCTAGGAGTATCCCCATTTTAAAACAAAATAACTGTCATTATACGACCAACCAAGAAAAAAGCGAAATTTTGGCTCAAACTTTTGCTTTGAACCACTCTATTTCAGCTAATCTTGGTGACCCTGTTACGAACTCATTAGTTCAACATACTATCGAGTCCTTTGGAAATTTAGGTTTAGATGATTCAGTTCAACCTTTTACAAGTTTGTCAGAAGTGGCTGCCATAGTTAAGTCATTAAAAAATAAAAAGGCACCAGGAATCGACGGTATAAACAACACATGTTTAAAAGCACTTCCCAAAAAAGGATTAAAATTCCTAACAATTATTATTAACGCTTGTCTAAAACACTGTTATTTTCCTAAACAATTCAAAGAATCTAAAGTTATACCCATAAGTAACCAAAGAAACCACCTGACTGTCCCTCTTCATACCGACCGATTAGCTTATTATCCTCGATCAGCAAAATTTTGGAAAAAATAATCAAACTTATGATAGTTAATTTTATCGAAGATAATAATATAATTCCCCCTCAACAATTTGGTTTTCGAAAGGAACATAGTACTATTCATCCATTGATCAGAATAAGAAAAATAGTTAATGAAAACTTTAGCCACCAAAAATCTACAGGCATGATATTACTAGATGTCAAAGCTGCCTTTGACTCTGTGTGGCATGACGGACTTATTTTTAAAATGATTAATTTTGGTTTTCCTACACATCTCATAAAAATAACTAATCGCTTTCTTACTCTAAGAAGCTTCAAAGTTCATATTGGTTCATTTTCTTCTGAGTCTTTTAATATTACTGCAGGTTGTCCTCAAGGCTCTTGCTTATCTCCTATACTCTATAATATATATACTGCCGATTTCCCTCAATTAGATTACTGCACCTTGTCAATCTTTGCTGACGACTCAGCTATTCTTAGCTCCGAGTTTTTAGCATCTGATGTAATAGCCAATCTTCAAAGAGCATTAATTGATCTGCATTGTTATTTTAGTAAATGGAAAATACAGCTAAATTCGGATAAAACACAAGCAATCTATTTTACAAGAAAACGAAAAGCTTGTTTTTTACCTCAGAACAACATTATATTTAACAATTACTCTATACAGTGGGAAAGAACAGTTAAATACCTTGGAGTCATTTTAGATCCTAAGATGAAATTCAACGATCATATATCATACATTATAAATAAGGTGAATGTACTGACACGAATACTATACCCCTTTATAAATAGAAATTCATCACTTAGCATAAATAACAAAAAATTGATACTGAAGTCTATTTTTCATGCTGTAATTTTCTATGCAGCTCCTGTTTGGTCGACGAGTGCGAACTGTCATATTAAAAAAATACAAATATCTCAGAACAAATTGCTGAAGTTAATTTTTAATCTACCGTGATTTTATTCCACTGAGCGGCTCCATCGTCTGGCGGATATAGAATTAGTTAAGGACAGACTTACAAAGCTTAACGAAAACTTTAATATCAGATGCATAAATTCTGGTTATGACCATATCAATGAGTTAGCTCATCGTATGTAGTTAGGTATTAGAATTAGTAGTTTTTATATATATTTAAAAAAAATGTTTAAATAGGTTTTTGCTTAATTTTTACCTCCAATTAAAAATTTTGTCAATGTATACGTAAAACTTTATAAACTAATGTACATAATTAAGTAGAAAAAGAAATCATTCTTGAACTCTTTATCATTAATAATAGAAATAAGAGAAATGTAAAATATGATATATATCATGAATAAATTGAATTGAATTGAAAAAAAAACTAGTTGCATTATCAATTTGTGTAGAACAAAATTATATATATTTATTTTGAAAATCCTTAAATCTTTTACACACATGCATACATGCAAATTACTAAATATCGCTAAGCGCTATAAAAATATAAAGAAAATGGTGTTTGTAATGTTCAATAAATCATGGAATTGTAATAGATTTAAGCTGTTTAAATCTTTGTATTTTTTCTATTCACGACATGAAAAAACTTATTTCTTCAAATATTTGATCAATTAGAAAAGTATTAATATATAAGTAGCTGGTGGAGGGTACTTAAGATTCGGCTCAGCCGAATATAGCACTCTGGCTTGTTTTCATATAAAAATGCCATGTTATTTTCTGTTTGTACAAAACATTGCTGCTGAATAACTTTTATCAACACTGATGTTGCTGAATAGCATAAGAAATTAACAGTTACACTTTCTCAATGTGCACATTTTATTTGATCTTGGGTTAACAAAAATTTTTTACACAAACAGGAAAGAGTATTTCTATGTGAACATTAGTTGCAAACAATTACGAAGTTAGTTAATAGTGTAGTGGGAATGGCGTAAAACTACCAACTGGGAGATTTTAGTTCGAATACTGTTTGTTTTGGACAGTTTTTAATTTTTTGCGAAAAATAATCAATTTTTTAAAAAATACAAATAAATATGTGAAAAAGCACAATTTTTTTGAGGTTGTCTTAAATTTTTACTCATAACTCTGAACCTATTTCACCGATCTTGCTGATTTTCAACAACAAACTGCTTAGGCTCTTGTAAGGTTTTTTGTTGTAGTTTTTCCTTAATATAAAGCGATATTCTTAAATAGTTTCTTTTAAAATGTATTATAATATTTAAGCTGAAAAGTCAAAAATGGCTAAACTCTTTACTTTATTTATTAAAATTATTGTAAATTCTGTATAACATATAAACAATAAATAAATGTATTGAATTGAACTGCTTAGGATATCAATGAATATTTTGGGTGAATTCCATAAAGTTCCATTGCTTCGTTTTAACGTGATCGTGTTTTCTACAGACAGACGGAAAAACATATCTAAATCGACTCAGAATTTCATAAGGACCAAGAATATATATACTTTGTTGGGTCACAAATGAATATTTCTCGGTGTTACAAACGGAATGACAAACTTATATATACCCTCTATCACCACTGATGGTGGTGGAGGGTATAATAAAGATCAGTAATCACTCATATTTTCATACAAAAATATAAAATTTAAATTTATTGTTTAATCGAGATAACAATAAAAATCTGCAATATGTTAAAAAAACCATAAAAAATTATCTTGATATAAATTCAGTTCCCATTTTTTAAATGCAGTTCACATCTAAAAAACCACGATATGTAGTTGACTACTCATTAGAGTGTCCTGTATTTATTCCAAGCTTTTCACCGTATTTATTCCAAGCTTTTCAAATTAAATAATGATTTTGAATAATTCTAGCACACATTTTTCATTTACCATTAACAAATTCCGAAATTTTTTAATTAGAGGAAGATGTGGATATTTTGATTAGTAAAATTATATGGTAACTTTTTGGTATATCTAACGATATTTGATCTTTAAACCTTTATTTCTTCGGATTTAATAAGTGTTGTCTAAATCCATCCAAAACTTTAGTGTGGATGCATAAAAGCTAATGAATAAAAATGGATGTATTTTTGAAAAACAAAGACGAAAAAACGGTGGTTTTACTATTTAATGAACAACTCAAAATTGTTTGTCAAATTTTCTCTGTCAATATTCAAGGATTCTTCATATTTTCCTAACGCAGAAAAAAACGTAATTTTGTTCTTTTTAAAGAAATTTGAAATCAATGAGCCCAAATTTTTCATTGTTTTGTGCAGAGTTTCTCATAATAGTTTCAGAGTTTTTTTTCAATTACATGTCATTAAAAAAGGCAGAAAAATAAAATAACTATTTTATCGTTATAAGAAAAATTTTGATATATATTTCAAACAAATTTTTCCTATTCACGCAAATAACTTTGTCAGTTTTCAAGCTACGAGAGTTTCGTATACTCATTTTAATCCATAAGAAACGCACTTTCTTTTAATATATCACTTATTCAAAAATCTTGAGTTCATAAAATTTATCAAATTTGCATATCATAACAATTTTGGTACAGAGTACATTTCCTAACACAATGTATTTTCCTTATTCACCCAAATAACTGTCAATTTTGAAGCTACGACAGTTTCGTATACCTCATTTTAATCCATAGGAAACGCACTTTCTTTTGATATATCACTTATTCAAAAATCTTAAGTTCATAAAATTGATCAAATTGGCATATCATTACAATTTTGATACACAGTAAATTTCTAAGTACATATATTGTATTTTCCCTCTTCACTCAAATAACTCTGTCAGTTTTCAAGCTTGAAATTTTATACTGTTAATGGTACGTATTTTTGAAATTAACAATATGCCCCGAAGACTTTTGCCTCTTTACACCAGGGGCACTACAATTCAAAGTACGGTGTGACATACTTTAAACTGAACAGTTCTTTAAACTACTGCACATGGAAAAAATAAAACAAATCATTTGAAAGTGTCCTTAGTTCCCTACCAGTGATTGAAAATGCTGATTTCAGTATAATTTCTCAAAAAAAGTTGTTTAAATTTTTCTACAAATTAGTAAAAATTTCCTAATTTAAGCTAATTTCAATTTCTAAACTTTTAAGGACTTTCTGGTCCAGAAATTGACTTAAAAAAGCAGAAAAATAAAATAACCATTTTATCGTTATAAGATTAATTTTGATATCTATTTCAAAAAAAGTCATTACAGATAGAAAAATATTCTCTTTACTTTTTGAAGAAACCTGGGCAACGCCGGGTACACGAAGCTAGTATATATAGATTTAGGACTTATTTTATCCGATTTTAAATAATTTTAAGGGTCTTTTAAGTGCTATTTTTAATAGACTTTTAAAGTACATTTTACTATACTTTGGCGAAGTCTAATGAATTTTCTATGGTCTGGTCTATAAATTAGTCTAGGGACTAGTCTATGAAGTAGCCTTTGCGTTATTTACCGACTATCCGATTATCTAGTATTTAGAGTATAACCTATATGCTATTCTATTATCTAGTTTATAGACATCTCTATATATTTGCCTTTGGACTAATATATAACATTACTAGCTTTTTGTACCCGGCGTTGCCCGGGATTTTAAGTGATTTATAATAATAAGTCTATAGATCAATGTATGCAAATTAACATTGACGTTGCTTTTTACCCCTGAAATTAATATGGCGAAATTAAAATATACATTCAAAATATATAATTCAGAACTTTCACAAAATTTACCAAAAACACACAAAATTTCAAAATTCTTTAGGCTTGAATGGTAAAAAATTACCTTTAAAATTTTTAATTTCATAAAGCTATAAAAATATTAATACTTAAAATTTCGGATTTCTAATCATTAGCTCTTTTAAAGCATGATTGAAACTCTTCAAAGCATTTGAAAAGCTACTTTACTAAAAATTGAGAAAGCTAAAACCAAAATATATTTCACACTTTACGTGCGAATTAAAATTAGTACATACCAATTTTTCCCCTTTCTGATTCATGTTTCGAAAAATGCCTATTAAAGCTTCCCAAAAATAGATAGCTAAATCGAAAATAACTTCGCGTCAAAATATACAAAAATCAGTTTTCAAGCACAAAAGTACCGATTTTCCCAGTTTTTTCGCCCTTTTTCCAATTATTGGTACCCGTTTTGTTCCAACTTTCGCAACACAACTTTTCTAATACATATTTCTGACACTTTAGAATGCTAAATCGAAAATATTTTCGCATTAAAATAGACAAAAATAAATTTTTATGCACAAAAGTACAAATTTTGCCCGATTTTTGTCGTTTTTACCCATTTTTTTACTCCCTTCTAGTCCAATTTTCGGAAAGTAATATAGCCTATTGACGCTTCCAGACATATATCTTTCTTTGTTCCCAATTTGAAGAAAATCGTTTCATCCGTTTAGGCGTGATTGGCACACGAACAAATAAACAAACTAACAAAGAAATTTATAATATATATTAGGATTACGGATCTTTATTTTTTCTCAAATTGAGAGTTATTTAAAGTAAATTTTAAAAGAGTTATATAAATAGAAATTTTAAGGGGAGATATAAATCATTTTCTAGATGGATTTGTAGATTTAGGTTTAAAATTCGAATTTTTGTGAAAAATGTAATATGAATATATATTTACCATATTTCAGGAGCGGTTTTTGTTCAGTACTGCATACCAAAGTGACATCGTAGACATTCATTTAAGATCTAATATAGTTATAGTGTTTTTGTTCAGTACTGCATACAAAAGTGGCATCATAGACATTCATTCAAGATCTAATATAGTTTTCTCGATCGTAGGAAACTACATCCGATTCTCTTTTAAAATTGTTATTTTCTAAGGATATACAGCAAATTAAAGGTTGTGAAATAAAAATAGTTTACGGGTGGAAAAAATAAGTGATGGGGTATACGAATCCACAACCGATTTTACGCTTTAGATCTACCCAATCGTAAAGTAAGTTAAGAAACTACAAACATTTTAGAGTTTTCAAATAAAAACAAGTCAGAGTGCACAGTGTGGCAGAATCGGAATTTTTTGGAAATAAATCTGGCATTTCTAAACGGCTGATCCGATCGGGATAAAATTTGGCGTGAGCGTAGCCAAGGAGTATTCGAGTTTAAGTTTTGAAGATGAACCCTGCAGATGCCTCAGGGACGGCGCTGTGGCGGCTCAAAATAGGGTACCTACGACATGTAAAATTTTTAAACTCGTGCCATTTTTTTGTTTTTCACTCAAATACAAAGATTTTTATATTTTCTGAAAGCGCTCGACGAGATCTTGAAAAATTTCCAGTAATATACAAAAAATTTCAGATCAATATCATTTACAGATCCACGTTTCTTTCAGGGCTGGGAAAATACTTTTGGAGTAAATAGAAAACATATTGAGTTTTCCAAAACTGCTTTCAGTTTTCTGATCCCAGCTTTGGGGTTTTAGAACATGTCGCCCAAAGTTTAAGTTTTGATAAAAAAAATAGGTCATATTCGGAAGGACGCAGTGGCAACATTTTCAAAAAATAGGACAAGTTTTTTACGCAAAAGCGTTCTGCGTAAAGATACCTTTTAGAAAACTATAAAATTGTTATATGTTCTTAAAGAAAATTTAATTTTATTAATAAAAGAGTTAAGACACATTTTTGGCAAAAAACGGCAAAAATCTAAAATTTTTTGAATTTTTAAATTAAACAAGTAAGAATGTTATATTCGGCTATGCCGAATCTTATATACCCACCATCAAACCTCGTTTGACTCGAATGAAACTTATTTATGTCTAATTTCATCTATATATTCGTATTTTTAGGCCAGTTATAAGCGTTAAAGTAATTTTCTGAAGGGGACATTATATAGGGGGGTAGGGTCAATTATGGGTCGATCCTCATAAAATTTGGTAGACAGAATTTGGTTCGAATAAAATTTATTTGTGTCGAATTTCATCGCTACACTCGTATTTTTAAGTCATTAATGAGCGTTGCAGTCATTTTCTGAAGGGGACCTTATATGGGGGGTAGAGTCAATCATGGACCGATCAACATAAAATTTTTTAGATAGATTTTGAGTCGTATGAAACTTACTTATGTCGAATTTCATCTATATACTAGAATTTTTAAGCCAGTAATGAGCGTTAAAGTCATTTTCTGAAGGGGACCTTATATGGGGGGTAGGGTCAATTATGGACCGATCCTCATAAAATTTTGCACAGTGAATTTGGATCACAAGAAACTTACTTATGTCGAATTTAATCGCTATATTCGTATTTTTAAACAAGTTATGGCTGTTAAAGCTGCTTTTCGAGGGGCCACTTGTATGGGGGCTATCCGAAAACGTGGACCGATATTGCCCATTTTCAATACCAAACAAGCCTTATCTATAAGAAATATTTATGTGAAATTTCAACCCTCTAGCTCTTTCCATTCGGACTCTATCGTGCTTTCAACAGACAGACGGACGGACGGACAGACATGGCTAGATCGTTTTAGAATCTAATAAGGACCCAGAATATATATACTTTTGTGGGTCTATGACCAATATTTCGATGTGTTACAAACGGAATGACAAAATCAATATACCCCCCATCATTTTTGATGGTGGGTATAAAAACGTATATTTTTGGATCTGTAAATGATATTGATCTAAAATTTTTTGTATATTATTGAAAATTTTGTTGTCTAACTAACAAGTAAAAATTGAGTCCATTTGGTCCAAAATTACGCCCGGTATTCAAAAAAAGGCGGACCAAGGTATGGTAAATTTTGTATCACTAAATTTTTAAATGCCTATAACTCGGCTATTATAAGAGATAAGTAGTATATTTGGATGAAAAACAAAAAAATGGCACGAGTTTAAAAATTTTACATGTCGTAGGTACCCTATTTTGAGCCGCCACAGCGCCGTCCCTGGGGCATCTGCAGGGTTCATCTTCAAAACTTAAACTCGAATACTCCTTGGCTACGCTCACGCCAAATTTTATCCCGATCGGATCAGCCGTTTAGAAATGCCAGATTTATTTCCAAAAAATTCCGATTCTGCCCCACTGTGGAGTGCTATATTCGGCTGAGCCGAATATTAAATACCCTCCACCAGCTACTTATACATATATTAATACTTTTCTAATTGATCAAATATTTGTAGAAATAAGTTTTCTCATGTCTTGAATAGAAAAAATACAAAGATTTAAACAGCCTAAATCTATTACAATTCCATGATTTATTGAACATACAAACACCATTTTCTTTATATTTTTATAGCGCTTAGCGATATTTAGTAATTTGCATGCATGCATGTGTGTAAAGATTTAAGGATTTTCAAAATAAATATATATAATTTTGTTCTACACAAAGGCGGACCAAGGTATGGTAAATTTTGTATCACTAAATTTTTAAATGCCTATAACTCGGCTATTATAAGAGATAAGTAGTATATTTGGATGAAAAACAAAAAAATGGCACGAGTTTAAAAATTTTACATGTCGTAGGTACCCTATTTTGAGCCGCCACAGCGCCGTCCCTGGGGCATCTGCAGGGTTCATCTTCAAAACTTAAACTCGAATACTCCTTGGCTACGCTCACGCCAAATTTTATCCCGATCGGATCAGCCGTTTAGAAATGCCAGATTTATTTCCAAAAAATTCCGATTCTGCCCCACTGTGGAGTGCTATATTCGGCTGAGCCGAATATTAAATACCCTCCACCAGCTACTTATACATATATTAATACTTTTCTAATTGATCAAATATTTGTAGAAATAAGTTTTCTCATGTCTTGAATAGAAAAAATACAAAGATTTAAACAGCCTAAATCTATTACAATTCCATGATTTATTGAACATACAAACACCATTTTCTTTATATTTTTATAGCGCTTAGCGATATTTAGTAATTTGCATGCATGCATGTGTGTAAAGATTTAAGGATTTTCAAAATAAATATATATAATTTTGTTCTACACAAATTGATAATGCAACTTGTTAATTACGGTTAAAGCGCTTTTAGGGGCAGGACATAATATGGGAGATATGACCAATTATAGACCGATCGTAAAAATTGTATGGGACCGACCGCCCCTATGTTATGAACCGATCGTGAAAAAATCTTGAAATAGAATTTTTGTATACAAAATTAATATTTGGGCCAAATTTTTTATCAGTAGCTTTATTTGGTAATGAGTAATGTGCGTTTAAGAGATTTTCGTAAAAGGACCTTGTATGGGAGCTATGACCAATTATGTATATAAAGACAAAATTTCAAAATTCTGTATCTATATCATTATTTGGTAATGAATATTGAGCATTTAAGTGATTTTCTGGAGGGGACCTAGTATGTGCGTTTAAGTGATTTTCGGGAGGGAACCTTGTATGGGAGCTATGACCAAAGTTGGACCGATCATGAAAAAATGCTCAAATAACATTTCTGTGTACAAAAATAGTATTTATGCCAAATGTTTTATGGGAGCAATGCTTGTGCTAAACTTTATATAAATATCTTAATTTAATAATTAGTTATGTGCGTTTAAGTGATTTTCGGAACGGGACCTTGTATGGGAGCTAGGCTTGCCAGATTTGAAATCAACAAAAAACGTACATCGTAGATAAAAAAGCAGTACAATTGAGTAGAAAAAAGTACAATTGTTTATTTAAAAAAAAATCAATTAGATTGTTCTAAAAACGCTATATTGATATAGGTTGTTATGATTTTTCACATCAAACTCAATTGAAAACTAATTTATGAGAAATAAATTTATAATTAATCCAATTACAAGTCATTTTTTAATATTCGTGTGTTATTAATTTATATTTTTTCTTTAAAAAAGTCGAATTCACCAAATTTTTGTTTTGTTTGGTTTGTTTACATTTTCAAATATCAATAATTTGTTGTGAACATTCATATGTTTGATATCTTTTACTGGAGAAAAAATATCCAGTAAAATATTCTCTATCAACGAACTGTCATATTTATCATTCTCAAACCCATACAATTTTATTCTGATATTCAAATTTGTCATTTAACTCTTTTTTATTTAAAATATAGCAATTATTACAAGTCAATAACTTTCTTCCAACTTCCTCAGATACAAAGAATATAAAGAAATTGGGGCTTGTCAGTTGGTACGTAAAGGAGTTGTCATTCGGTACCTAACTCTAAGTATGTATTGGTAGAATTTTTGTATTAGTATTGGAGCTCCAACCACCACACTTTCCAAACATACATACTTGCATAAAATCGTACATAAAAATTTTAGGAAAAATAAATAACATTTAAATTTCTACATTCGTAGATTTTTTAATTTTTTTTCCCACATCTAATCAGTAAACATTTAATAAATATATTTTTCGGACTTAAAATCTCTTTTTCTGCAAAAAAATAAGTTTATTTTAAATAATTTTTTCATTTTCAATACCAAAATATACAACTTTGTTTTGTCTATTTTAATTTACACACAAAAATTAATTGTCAAAAAAATTCAAAAAATATTTTTTTATTTTGTGAAAAATAAAAATATTTCGGATTGTTAAATGCGATAAAATTGTGTAAAAAATTAAAAAATAGTTATGTGTTTGTGAAAAAACGTTCAAGTCCTATTATCCCGGTATTTTCGCGAAAAAGTTTTGAAGTATTTTGAGAGAATTGAGTTCTCACAAGTGTGTTGAATTTATACAGAACTCGTCTGTGAAGAGAAGGAAATGTTATTGTTGTAAAACAAAGCATAGTCCAACTTCTTATTATTCTTTGCTCAGATACTTCATTTACGAAAAATTATAATGGCAGAATCGTTTTTCTTTAAATCGTTCTACAGCGGGGATGGATAAAGTCATCGAATGGTACATGACGGAGTATTACAGACCATTTTAACATTCAAACATGTCTTCAGATTTCAAATTTTTTATTTCGAAAATTCATTAAAAACTTTCATTACATTGATGTCTAAATAAATTTTAAAAACTTTAAAGCATTTTTAATAAATGTATTATTTAATACATGACATGGTCATATTTATACCTATAAAATTATGGTAAAATACAAAAAAAAAGTACAAAAAGAAGTACAAATACTAAAAAGAAGTACATTTGAGTACTTGTTTAGAGGTTATGCAGTTAAAAGTACAATTACTAAAAAAAAGTACGCGTACTGCTGAAAACAGTACGTCTGGCAAGCCTAATGGGAGCTATGACCAATTATGGACCGTTCGGAAAAAAAATTCACAGTAATATTTTCGTGCATATGTGGATATCTTAATTTTGTAATGAGTTATGTGCGTTTAAGAGATTTTCGAGAGGGGACCTTGTATGGGAGCTATGACCAATTATGGACCGCTAGGAGAAAAATTTCACAGTAATATTTTCGTGCATATGAGCAATACTTGTACCAAATTTTATGTGGATATCTTTATTTTATAATGAGATATATGCGTTTAAGTGATTTTTGGGAGGGGACCTTGTATGGGAGCTATGACCAATTATGGACCGCTCGGAGAAAAATTTCACAGTAATATTTCCGTGCATATGAGTAATACTAGTACCAAATTTAATATGGATATCTTAATTAAGTAGTGAGTTATGCGCGTTTAAGTGATTTTCGGGAGGGGACCTTGTATGGGAGCTATGGCCAATTATGGACCGATCAGAAAAAACTTTCACAGTAAAATTTCCTTGCGTATGAGCAATACTCATACCAAATTTTATATGGATATCTTAATTTAGTAATGAGTTATGCGCGTTTAAGTGATTTTCGGGAGGGGACCTTGTATGGGAGCTATGACCAATTATGGATCGTTGGAACAAAAATTTCACAGTAATATTTCTGTATGTGAGAGCAATACTTGTACCAAATTTTATATGGATGTCTTAATTTAGTAATGAATTATTTGCGTTCAAGTTATTTTCGGGAGGGGACCTTGTATGGGAGCTATGTCCAATTATGGACCGATCCAGAAAATTTTTTCTCTGAATGAATTCTATTCACATAAGATTTTAATTTGTAAAATTTTGTAAAGATTTCGACATTGTGACAGAAGTTATTAACAAAAAACCCATTTTCCGGGAATATGTACTTTTGTATGGGAGGTATATGAAATTGTTGACCGATTCTGGCAATTTTCAGCAGGACTCAAGCTTTTATGTAGAAACGAATGTACGGTGATTTTCATGGAATTATCTTGCACAGTTTTCGAGGAAATTACATCAGAATGTGTAAAAAATGCTTATTTTTTTCGAGGTTGTTTCAAATTTTGATTCATAACTTTTCCCGGTGTAAACCGATTTTGCTTATTTTCAATACCAAACTGCCTAGGACAATAATAAATATTTTGGGTGAATTTCGTTAATTTTTGTTGCTTCGTGTTAACGTGAGAATGTTTTATACAGACAGACAGACAGACAGACGGACAGACGGACAGACGGACATAGCTAAATCGACTCAGAATTTCATAAGGATCAAGAATATGTATACTTTGTTGGATCTCAGATGAATATTTCTTGGTGTTACACACGGAATGACAAAGTTATATATACCCTCTATCACCACTGATGGTGGTGGAGGGTATAATAAATGTTTGATTAAAATTTTAACTACATAAATAACAATTTGGTGTATTAAACATTCTCTTCCTCAAACACTGTATGTTGCCAAATTTCTTGAAAATCGGTTAATGTTTTTTTATACCCTCCACTACCATCATTATAAATGGTATATAAAACTTTGTCATTCCGTGTGTAACACCAAGAAATATTCATCTGAGATCCAACAAAGTATACATATTCTTGATCCTTATGAAATTCTGAGTCGATTTAGCTATGTCCGTTCGTCTGTCTGTGTAAAACACGCTCACGTTAAAACGAAGCAATAAAAATTCACGAAATTCACCCAAAACATTCCTTATTATCCGGTCCAGCTTGGTATTAAAAATCAGTAAAACCGGTTCACGACGTAAAAAGTTATGATTAAAAATTTCAGACTACCTCGAAAAAAATAAAGTTTTTTTTCCCAATTCTTAAGTAGTTCTCTCAGAAACTACCAAAGATATTTCGATGAACTTTGTCACACATTATTTTTTTGTGCCAGTGATCAAGTATGTTCAAACTCATAACAATTGATCCAATATTTCCCATAGCCCCATACAAAGGTGTATATTCCCGGATATAAGTTTATCGTTAATAACTCCCTCAAATATATCGGTATCAACACAAAATTTTGTACATACATATAATATGAACAGAAATCATACTACCAACGTAGATCTCAGTCGGTGCACAATTGGTCATAGCTCCAACGTAAGGTCCACTTCCAAAAATCACCTAAACACACATATTTCATTGACAAATAAAGCTTTTGTGATAAAATTCGAGCTGAATATGTTTTGTGTACACACAAATCATTCTACCAAATTTCTTTTCTGATCGGTCCATTATTAGTCATAGCTCCCATATAAGGCCCACTTCCGGAAATCACTTAATCGCACATATTTAATTGTCAAATAAAGGTATCGTGATAAAATTCGACATAAATGTGTTTCGTCTATATATAAATCACTCTACGAAATTTCGGATTAGACCAATATTGGTCATAGCTCCCATATAGGGTCCACTTACGAAAATCACTTAAACGCAAATGTTTCATTGATAAATAAAGCTATCGGTATAAAAATCAACTTGAATATGTTTTGTATACGTATAAATCATTCTTAAAATTGTTCCCCGCATCGGTCCATTATTGGTCATAGCTCCCATATAAGGTTCTCTTCCGAAAATCATTTAAACTCATATATTTCATTGTTAAATAAAGCTATCTTGATAAAATTTGACACAAATATGTTTTGTGTAAATACATTTGAATCACGAAATTTAAGAAATTTTTCTGGAGAGGCGAGAGAAATGTATGGTAATAGTTATAAAACTTATATAATTTTGTACGGGAGGTACAATAGATTTTCAACGTTGTTGATCCTATTTAAAAAAAATAAAAAAATTGCTTTTAAATTTTTATTGTTGAACCGAATTTCGACACTTAATTTGATTTAAAAACAAGTAAGAGTGCTATATTCGGCTTTGCCGAATCTTAAATACCCTCCACCTTAAACTGGTTGCGTAATTTATCAAATTTTATGGATTGATTCAAATTTACCTTAACATTTTACATTACGCCTTACATATGCAATTAAAAACAAGTAAGAGTGTTATATTCGGCCATGCCGAATCTTATATTCCCACCATCAAATCATCCTTATAAATAAACTTTGATATTATCGATCTATGTTGAATCATATGTCTATATTAACATAAACATCAGGGAAATATTTGGAAGAGGGCCATTATTAAGGGCTTAAGCATTTCATCGCTGCACTTGCAGTTTTAAGCTAGTAATGATCTTTAAAGTCATTTTCTGAAGGGCACCTTACAAGGGGGATAGGGTTAATTAAGGATCGATCCTTATATATATAATTTGATAAAGAATTTTTGGCTCGCACAAAATTTGTTTATGTAGAATTTTACTGCTGTACTCACATTTTCGCGTCAGTAATAAACTTATGGACCCATCCTCATAAAATTTAAGAAAATGATTTTAGTTCCTATAAAACTTTTTTATGTCGAATTTTATTGCTATATATATATGTATGTATATATGTTTCTTAACGTCAGATAAGAGCATTAAAGGGAGGTCTTATATGGGGGGTAGGGTCAATTATGAACCGGTCCTTATAACATTTTATGAAGTGATTTAGGTTCTTATAAAACAAGTTTCTGCCGAATTGCACCACTATTGATGCTTCTCTTAGCCAGTTATGGGCAATAAAGTCAATTTCTGACGAGGACTTCATATGGGCGGTAGGGTCAATTATGGACCTATTCTTATAAAATTTTACAAAGAAATTGAAGTTCTCATTAAACATGTTTGTGCCGAATTTCACCGCTATTGATGCATCTCTTAGCCAGTTGTGAGCGATAAAGTCATTTTCTGAAGGGGACTTTATATGGGGGGTAGGGTCAATTATAGGCTTATCCTTATAAAATTTTACAAAGAGATTAATGTTCCCATAAAACATGTTTGTGCTGAATTTCACCGCTATTGATGCTTCTCTTAGCCAGTTATGAGCGATAAAGTAATTTTCTGAAGGGGACTTTATATGGGGGGTAGGGTCAATTATGGACCTATCCTTATAAAATTTTACAAAGAGATTAATGTTCCCATAAAACATGTTTGTGCCGAATTTCACCGCTATTTATGCTTCTCTTAGCCAGTTATGAGCGATAAAGTCATTTTCTGAAGGGGACTTTATATGGGGGGTAGGGTCAATAATAGGCTTATCCTTATAAAATTTTACAAAGAGATTAATGTTCCCATAAAACATGTTTGTGCCGAATTTCACCGCTATTGATGCTTCTCTGAGCGATAAAGTAGTTTTCTGAAGGGACTTTATATGGGGGGTAGGGTCAATTATAGGCCTATCCTTATAAAATTTTACAAAGAGATTTATGTTCCCATAGAACATGTTTGTGCTGAATTTCACCGCTATTTATGCTTCTCTTAGCCAGTTATGGGCGATAAAGTCATTTTCTGAAGGGGGCTTTATATGGAGGGTAGGGTCAATTATGGACCGATCCTTATAAAATTCTACGAAGAGATTTATGTTTCCATAAAACATGTTTGTGCCGAATTTCACCGCTGTTGATGCTTCTCTTAGCAAGTTATGAGCGATAAAGTCATTACCTGGAGGAGGCCTTATATGGGGGCTAGGCGAAATCGTGGACCGATATTTCAATACCAAACAAACTGCATCAACTAGAAGTATCTATGCAAATTTTCAGCTCGCTAGCTACTTCCATTTGGACTCTATCGTGTTTTCAACAGACAGACAGACGGACAGACGGACGGACATGGCTAGATCGTTTTAGAATCTAATAAGGACCCAGAATATATATACTTTTATGGGTCTTAGACGAATATTTCAATGTGTTACAAACGGAATGACAAAAACAATATACCCCCCATCTTTTTTGATGGTGGGTATAACAAAACTATCACCTCACAGACTGTTAAAGAGCGTACTAAATGTAACAAATGTTAACGTATGTTATGTATTTAAAATAATTTCAATGTGTGGGAAAAATGTATGACAATATGATTAATTTTAAAACGATAGATTTTCAATATTGTTGATCCTATGAAAAAAAATTTAAAAAAACAAGATTTTGTTTCAATGTTGTCAAAAAATGTTATTTTTAAATTTTTATTGTTGAGCCGAATTTTTCAATATTCAATGCCAAGCTACATAAGAATATAATCAAAATTTTGGCCAAAGATTATTAATTTGATCGTGAAAAGAATTATGAATCGACAGACGGTCATACGTGGCTAAATCTAATCAGAAATCAAATGTTTTTAGAAAAAGTTACACATTTAATTGGATTTTTTAAAAATGTTTATTATTTATGACAAAAAAATTTAAATCGACCAGGAATCGAACCGGCGATGCTCGGTTTGTTAATTCTCTATTTCATCCATTGCACCACATCATTATTTTGTCTTTCGTTAACTAATATTTTTCATATAAAAATGCCGTGTTATTTCCTGTTTATACAAAACATTGCTGCTGAATAACTTTTATTAACACTGATGTTGCTGAATAGCATAAAAAATTAAACAGTTACACTTTCTCAATGTGTACATTTTATTTGATCGTGGTTTAGCAACAATTTTTTACACAAACAGGAAAGACAATTTCTATGTGAACATCATTAATTGCAAAGAATTACGAAGCTAGATAATAGTGTAGTGGGTATGACGTAGAACTGGCAACTGAGAAATCTTAAGTTCAAACCCTGTTCGTCATGGACACTTTTTATTTAATTTTTTGCGAAAAATAATACATTTTTGAGTCCCTATGGGTGGTACAAGAAATTGTGGACCGATTTCGATTTTTAACACAGTGGATCACCGTACCAAAAACTATATGTCTGACAAAATTCAACAATATTTGTGCCAAATATTTTATGAATATCATTATTTAGTAATTAGTAATATGCGTTTAAGTGATTCTCGAAAGGGGACATTGTATGGGAACTACGACCAATTATGGACCGATCGTAAACAAATTTTACAGTATCATTTATGTATACAAAAGCAATATTTGTGCCAAATTTTGTATGAATATCTTTATTTGGTAATGAGAAATATGCGTTTAAGTGATTTTCGGAAGGGGACCTTGTATGGGAGCTATGACCAATTACGGACCGATCGTATACAAATTTCACATTAACATTTCTGTATACAAAAGCAATATTTCTGCCAAATTAGACATGTGTATCGTTATTTGGTAATGAGTTATGTGCGTTTAAGTGATTTTCGGAGGGGGACCTTATATCGGAGCTATGACCAATTATGGACCTATTCAGAAAATTAATTCTTTATATGAATTCTATTGGCATAAAACTTTCACTCGTGAAATTTTGTAAAGATATCGGCATTATAACGGAAGTTATTAACAATAAATTAATTTCCTGGAATATGTACATTTGTATGGGAGGTATATGAAATTGTGAACCGATTTTACCGATTTTTAACATAGTTGATCCTGGTACCAAGTGTTGTATTTCTGACAAAATTCGTCAATTTATCTGCAATAGTTTTTGTAAAAAGTACAATTAAATATGTGAAAAAACACAATTTTTTTCGAGGTTGTCCCAAATTTTTACTCATATCTCAGAACCTATTCTACCGATCTCGCTGATTTTCAATACCAAACTGCTTAGGGTAACAATAAATATTTTGGGTGAATTTCATTAAGTTCCATTGCTTCGTTTTACCGTGAGCGTGTTTTATACAGACAGACAGACAGACGGACAGACGGACATATCTAAATCGACTCAGAATTTCATAAGGACCAAGAATTTTCTGAAGGGGACTTTATATGGGGGGTAGGGTCAATTATAGGCTTATCCTTATAAAATTTTACAAAGAGATTAATGTTCCCATAAAACATGTTTGTGCTGAATTTCACCGCTATTGATGCTTCTCTTAGCCAGTTATGAGCGATAAAGTAATTTTCTGAAGGGGACTTTATATGGGGGGTAGGGTCAATTATGGACCTATCCTTATAAAATTTTACAAAGAGATTAATGTTCCCATAAAACATGTTTGTGCCGAATTTCACCGCTATTTATGCTTCTCTTAGCCAGTTATGAGCGATAAAGTCATTTTCTGAAGGGGACTTTATATGGGGGGTAGGGTCAATAATAGGCTTATCCTTATAAAATTTTACAAAGAGATTAATGTTCCCATAAAACATGTTTGTGCCGAATTTCACCGCTATTGATGCTTCTCTGAGCGATAAAGTAGTTTTCTGAAGGGACTTTATATGGGGGGTAGGGTCAATTATAGGCCTATCCTTATAAAATTTTACAAAGAGATTTATGTTCCCATAGAACATGTTTGTGCTGAATTTCACCGCTATTTATGCTTCTCTTAGCCAGTTATGGGCGATAAAGTCATTTTCTGAAGGGGGCTTTATATGGAGGGTAGGGTCAATTATGGACCGATCCTTATAAAATTCTACGAAGAGATTTATGTTTCCATAAAACATGTTTGTGCCGAATTTCACCGCTATTGATGCTTCTCTTAGCAAGTTATGAGCGATAAAGTCATTACCTGGAGGAGGCCTTATATGGGGGCTAGGCGAAATCGTGGACCGATATTTCAATACCAAACAAACTGCATCAACTAGAAGTATCTATGCAAATTTTCAGCTCGCTAGCTACTTCCATTTGGACTCTATCGTGTTTTCAACAGACAGACAGACGGACAGACGGACGGACATGGCTAGATCGTTTTAGAATCTAATAAGGACCCAGAATATATATACTTTTATGGGTCTTAGACGAATATTTCAATGTGTTACAAACGGAATGACAAAAACAATATACCCCCCATCTTTTTTGATGGTGGGTATAACAAAACTATCACCTCACAGACTGTTAAAGAGCGTACTAAATGTAACAAATGTTAACGTATGTTATGTATTTAAAATAATTTCAATGTGTGGGAAAAATGTATGACAATATGATTAATTTTAAAACGATAGATTTTCAATATTGTTGATCCTATGAAAAAAAATTTAAAAAAACAAGATTTTGTTTCAATGTTGTCAAAAAATGTTATTTTTAAATTTTTATTGTTGAGCCGAATTTTTCAATATTCAATGCCAAGCTACATAAGAATATAATCAAAATTTTGGCCAAAGATTATTAATTTGATCGTGAAAAGAATTATGAATCGACAGACGGTCATACGTGGCTAAATCTAATCAGAAATCAAATGTTTTTAGAAAAAGTTACACATTTAATTGGATTTTTTAAAAATGTTTATTATTTATGACAACAAAATTTAAATCGACCAGGAATCGAACCGGCGATGCTCGGTTTGTTAATTCTCTATTTCATCCATTGCACCACATCATTATTTTGTCTTTCGTTAACTAATATTTTTCATATAAAAATGCCGTGTTATTTCCTGTTTATACAAAACATTGCTGCTGAATAACTTTTATTAACACTGATGTTGCTGAATAGCATAAAAAATTAAACAGTTACACTTTCTCAATGTGTACATTTTATTTGATCGTGGTTTAGCAACAATTTTTTACACAAACAGGAAAGACAATTTCTATGTGAACATCATTAATTGCAAAGAATTACGAAGCTAGATAATAGTGTAGTGGGTATGACGTAGAACTGGCAACTGAGAAATCTTAAGTTCAAACCCTGTTCGTCATGGACACTTTTTATTTAATTTTTTGCGAAAAATAATACATTTTTGAGTCCCTATGGGTGGTACAAGAAATTGTGGACCGATTTCGATTTTTAACACAGTGGATCACCGTACCAAAAACTATATGTCTGACAAAATTCAACAATATTTGTGCCAAATATTTTATGAATATCATTATTTAGTAATTAGTAATATGCGTTTAAGTGATTCTCGAAAGGGGACATTGTATGGGAACTACGACCAATTATGGACCGATCGTAAACAAATTTTACAGTATCATTTATGTATACAAAAGCAATATTTGTGCCAAATTTTGTATGAATATCTTTATTTGGTAATGAGAAATATGCGTTTAAGTGATTTTCGGAAGGGGACCTTGTATGGGAGCTATGACCAATTACGGACCGATCGTATACAAATTTCACATTAACATTTCTGTATACAAAAGCAATATTTCTGCCAAATTAGACATGTGTATCGTTATTTGGTAATGAGTTATGTGCGTTTAAGTGATTTTCGGAGGGGGACCTTATATCGGAGCTATGACCAATTATGGACCTATTCAGAAAATTAATTCTTTATATGAATTCTATTGGCATAAAACTTTCACTCGTGAAATTTTGTAAAGATATCGGCATTATAACGGAAGTTATTAACAATAAATTAATTTCCTGGAATATGTACATTTGTATGGGAGGTATATGAAATTGTGAACCGATTTTACCGATTTTTAACATAGTTGATCCTGGTACCAAGTGTTGTATTTCTGACAAAATTCGTCAATTTATCTGCAATAGTTTTTGTAAAAAGTACAATTAAATATGTGAAAAAACACAATTTTTTTCGAGGTTGTCCCAAATTTTTACTCATATCTCAGAACCTATTCTACCGATCTCGCTGATTTTCAATACCAAACTGCTTAGGGTAACAATAAATATTTTGGGTGAATTTCATTAAGTTCCATTGCTTCGTTTTACCGTGAGCGTGTTTTATACAGACAGACAGACAGACGGACAGACGGACATATCTAAATCGACTCAGAATTTCATAAGGACCAAGAATATATATACTTTGTTGGGTCTCAGATGAATATGTCTTTGTGTTACAAACGGAATGACAAACTTATATATACCCTCTATCACCACTGGTGGTGGTGGAGGATATAACAAGTCAGAGTGCTATATTCGGCTGAGCCGAATCTTAAGTACCCTCCACCAGCTACTTATACATATATTAATACTTTTCTAATTGATCAAATATTTGAAAAAATAAGTTTTCTCATGTCTTGAATAGAAAAAATACAAAGATTTAAACAGCTTAAATCTATTACAATTCCATGATTTATTGAACATTACAAACACCATTTTCTTTATATTTTTATAGCGCTTAGCGATATTTAGTAATTTGCATGTATGCATGTGTGTAAAAGATTTAAGGATTTTCAAAATAAATATATATAATTTTGTTCTACACAAATTGATAATGCAACTAGTTAAATACGATTAAAGCGCTTTTAGGGGCAGGACATAGTATGGGAGATATGACCAATTATAGACCGATCGTAAAAAAATCTTTAAGCTAAATTTCTGTTCATAAAAGCTATATTTCAGTCAAATTTTGTATCTATATCGTAATTTAGTAATTTGTAATGTGTGTTTAAGTGATTTTCTGAAGGGAACCTTGTATGGGACCGACCGCACCTATGTTATGAATTGATCGTGAAAAAATCTTGAAATAGAATTTTTGTATACAAAATTAATATTTGGGCCAAATTTTTTATCAATAGCTTTATTTGGTAATGAGTAATGTGCGTTTAAGGGATTTTCGTAAAAGGACCTTGTATGGGAGCTACGACCAATTATGTATATAAAGACAAAATTTCAAAATTCTGTATCTATATCATTATTTGGTAATGAATATTGTGCATTTAAGTGATTTTCTGGAGGGGACCTAGTATAAGAGCTATGACCAAATATGGACCGATCGTAAAACAATTTTATAGTTTAACTAGCTATACCCAGTGTGCTTCGCTACCCTCATCGTAATGGAATAAAATAAATATTATTGTAAATGTATATATATCAGCAATATCAAAAAGTCCCCTATTTAAATTTATGTTTATATATTCAATATTTAAGAAAACTCAAAAAGTACCAATGAAGTACGAAAAAGTAACAAAAGACCTCTTTTATTTAATTTCATGTTCCTAAGTTCAATATTATAGAAAATTAAAAAAGTACCAGTTGAAGAACGAAAAATTACCAAAGGGTCCCCTTTTATAGATTCTCATTAACTCCGGGCTCCACATGGTTAATTTCATGTTATAAAAAACACAAAAAGTACCTTTTGAAGAACGAAAAATTACCAAAAAGTCCTCTTTTATATGTTCTCACTTACTCCGGGCTCAACGTACTTAATTTCATGTTTCTAGGTTCAATATTATAGAAAATTCAAAAAGTACCTTTTGAAGAACGAAAAAGTACCAAAAAGTCCCCTCTTATAGATTCTCATTTACTCCAGGCTCTATATGCTTAATTTCATGCTTCTAGGATCAATATTATAGAAAATTCAAAAAGTACCTTTTGAAGAACGAAAAAGTACCAAAAAGTCCCCTTTTATAGATTCTCATTTACTCCAGGCTCTACATGCTTAATTTCATGCTTCTAGGATCAATATTATAGAAAATTCAAAAAGTACTTTTTGAAGAACGAAAGAGTACCAAAAAGTCCCCTTTTATAGGTCCTCACTTAATTCGGGCTCTACATGTTTAATTTCATGTTTCTAGGTTCAATATCATAGAAAATTCAAAAAGTACCTTTTGAAGAACAAAAAAGTACCAAAAAGTCCCCTTTTACAGTTTCTCACTTAATCCTTTTACAGTTTCTCACTTAATCCAGGCTCTACATGCATACTTTCATGTTTCTATTTTCAATATTATAGAAAATTCATAAAGTACCTTTTGAAGAACGAAAAAGTACCAAAAAGTCCCCTTTTATAGATTCTCATTTACTCCAGGCTCTACATGCTTAATTTCATGCTTCTAGGATCAATATTATAGAAAATTCAAAAAGTACTTTTTGAAGAACGAGAAAGTACCAAAAAGTCCCCTTTTATAGGTCCTCACTTAATTCGGGCTCTACATGTTTAATTTCATGTTTCTAGGTTCAATATCATAGAAAATTCAAAAAGTACCTTTTGAAGAACAAAAAAGTACCAAAAAGTACCAAAAAGTAAAAGGATTAAGTTTCTCACTTAATCCTTTTACAGTTTCTCACTTAATCCAGGCTCTACATGCATACTTTCATGTTTCTATTTTCAATATTATAGAAAATTCATAAAGTACCTTTTGAAGAACGAAAAAGTACCAAATAGTCCCCTTTTATAGATTCTCATTTAATAAGGGCTCTACATGCTTAATTTTATGTTTCTAGGTTAAATTTTATAGAAAACTCAAAAAGTACCAGTCGAAGGACGAAAAAGTACCAAAAAGTCCCCTTTTATAGATTCTCATTAACTAAGGCCTCCGCATGCTTAATTTCATGTTTCTAGGTTAAATTTTATAGAAAACTCAAAAAGTACCAGTCGAAAGACGAAAAAGTTCCAAAAAGTCCCCTTTTATAGATTCTCATTTACTCCGGGCTCTACATGTTTAATTTCATGTTTCTAGGTTAAATTTTATAGAAAACTCAAAAAGTATCAGTCGAAAGACGAAAAAGTACCAAAAAGTCCCCTTTTATAGATTCTCATTTACTAAGGGCTCTACATGCTTAATTTCATGTTTCTAGGTTAAATTTTATAGAAAACTCAAAAAGTACCAGTCGAAGGACGAAAAAGTACCAAAAAGTCCCCTTTTATAGATTCTCATTAACTAAGGCCTCCGCATGCTTAATTTCATGTTTCTAGGTTAAATTTTATAGAAAACTCAAAAAGTACCAGTCGAAAGACGAAAAAGTACCAAAAAGTCCCCTTTTATAGATTCTCATTAACTAAGGCCTCCGGATTCTTAATTTCATATTTCTAGGTTAAATTTTATAGAAAACTCAAAAAGTACCATTCGAAAGACGAAAAAGTACCAAATAGTCCCCTTTTATAGATTCTCATTTACTCCGGGCTCTACATGCTTAATTTCATGTTTCTAGGTTAAATTTTATAGAAAACTCAAAAAGTACCAGTCGAAGGACGAAAAAGTACCAAAAAGTCCCCTTTTATAGATTCTCATTTACTCCGGTCTCTACATGTTTAATTTCATGTTTCTAGGTTCAATATTATAGAAAAAAGTACCTTTTGAAGAACGAAAAAGTACCAAAAAGTCCCATTTTATAGATTCTCATTTACTCCAGCTCTACATGCTTAATTTCATGTTTCTAGCTTTAATTTTAAAGAAAACTCAAAAAAGTACCTGTGTAGAACGAAAAAGTAGCGAAAAGTCCCTTTATTATTAATTTCATGTTTCTATTTCAATATCATAGAAAACTCAAAAAGGACCAGTTGGAGAATGAAAAGTACCAAAAAAATATCACTTGGTACCGGGGTTCCAAATAACACCCCATTAGGATATTTAGTGTTTCTAAATTTAAAAATTTTATTTAAATTGGATCATTCTGGTTGAATAAAATCAAATTTCCCGTTTTTACCCCTTTTGGTACTTTTTTCCTCCCCATTAACGAAATAAAAATTCTATTCCAAAAAGTTGCAACATCGTAGTGGGAGCCCGTTATTAGGTATTCATATGTATAAGTTAATAAACCAAAAACAATGTTTTATGAAAAAAGTACCAAAAATAGGTACAATTTTAACCCCTTAAACGTCCGAATATCCAAAAAGTACTAAATTCATATTTTTGTTTTTTCGTTAAGTTATAAAGGAGTCAAAAATATTTTTTGAATGTGCACTGGTTTAAAAGATATATGGGGTGCGAAAAAAGTACCAAAATACAGTTTTTACCCGTTTATTCCCTAAAGGGGCCGAATTTTAAAAAAGTACCAGACACCTGTCCGTTTATTTTTTAAATGAACGGCGAAAAGCTTTAAACTGTTTTTGTATCTTTTCTAGTTTAGGAGATATAAGGTTACCGAATTTACCCGTTTTTACCCCCTAAACATTCGAATTTCCAAAAATCCCGTCTTAGTGGATCTATTTGGCGGGAGACCAACCTCCTGTCCAAATTTCAGCTCTTTAGCTTCAACCGTTTAGGCTGTGCGATGATGAATCAGTCAGTGAATCAGTCAGTCAGTCAGTCAGTCAGTAACGTTAGAATTTTATATATATAGATTTATGTATATAAGAGCAATATTTTTGCTAAATGCATGGATATCAATATTTTGTAATTAGTTATGTGCGTTTAAGTGATTTTCGTTAGGGAACCCTGTATGGGAGCTATGACCAAAGTTGGACCGATCATGAAAAAATGCTCAAATAACATCTCTGTGTACAAAAGTAGTATTTATGCCAAATGTTTTATGGGTATCACTATTTGATAATGACTTATGTGCCTTTAAGTGTTTTTCTGAAAGGGACCTTGGGAGCTATGATCAATTATGGACCGATAGGAAAACAAATTCTCAGTAATATTTGTCTGTATATGAGCAATGCTTGTGCTAAACTTTATGTAAATATCTTAATTTAGTAATTAGTTATGTGCGTTTAAGTGATTTTCGGAAGGGGACCTTGTATGAGAGCTATAACCAATTATGGACCAATCGGAAAAAAAATTCACAGTAACATTTTCGTGCATATGTGGATATCTTAATTTTGTAATGAGTTATGTGCGTTTAAGTGATTTTTGGGAGGGGACCTTGTATGGGAGCTATGACCAATTATGGACCGGTCGGAGAAAAATTTCACAGTAATATTTCTGTGCATATGAGTAATACTAGTACCAAATTTTATATGGATATCTTAATTTAGTAGTGAGTTATGCGCGTTTAAGTGATTTTCGGGAGGGGACCTTGTATGGGAGCTATGTCCAATTATGGACCGATCAGAAAAAAACTTTCACTGTAAAATTTCCTTGCGTATGAGCAATACTTATACCAAATTTTATATGGATATCTTAATTTAGTAATGAGTTATGCGCGTTTAAGTGATTTTCGGGAGGGGACCTTGTATGGGAGCTATGACCAATTATGGATCGATGGAACAAAAATTTCACAATAATATTTCTGTATGTGAGAGCAATACTTGTACCAAATTTTATATGGATGTCTTAATTTAGTAATGAATTATTTGCGTTTAAGTTATTTTCGGGAGGGGACCTTGTATGGGAGCTATGTCCAATTATGGACCGATCCAGAAAATTTTTCCTCTGAATGAATTCTATTCACATAAGATTTTAATTTGTAAAATTTTGTGAAGATATTGACATTCTGACGGAAGTTATTAACAAAAACCCATTTTCCGGGAATATGCACTTTTGTATGGGAGGTATATGAAATTGTTGACCGATTCTGGCAATTTTCAGCAGAACTAAAGCCCTTGTGTAGAAACGAATGTATGGTGATTTTCATGGAATTATCTTGCATAGTTTTCGAGAAAATTACATCAGAATGTGTAAAAAATGCTTATTTTTTTCGAGGTTGTTTCAAATTTTGATTTATAACTTTTTCCGGTGTGAATCGATTTTGCTTATTTTCAATACCAAACTGCCTAGGACAATAATAAATATTTTTGGTGAATTTCGTTAATTTTTGTTGCTTCGTGTTAACGTGAGAATGTTTTATACAGACAGACAGACGGACGGACGGACATAGCTAAATCGACTCAGAATTTCATAAGGTCCAAGAATATATATACTTTCTTGGGTCTCAGATGAATATTTCTTGGTGTTACACACGGAATGACAAAGTTATATATACCCTCTATCACCACTGATGGTGGTGGAGGGTATAAAAAATTAATTATTTATGACAAAAAAAGATAAATCGACCAGGAATCGAACCTGCAATGCTCAGTTTGTTAATTCTCCCTTCCATCCACTACACCACTTCATTATTTTGCCCTTCGTTAACTAATATTTTTCATATAAAAATGCCATGTTATTTTCTGTTTGTACAAAACATTGCTGCTGAATAACTTCTATCAACACTGATGTTGCTGAATAGCATAAGAAATTAACAGTTACACTTTCTCAATGTGCAAATTTTATTTGATCTTGGGTTAACAACAATTTTTTACACAAACAGGAAAGGGAATTTCTATGTGAACATTAGTTGCAAACAATTACGAAGCTAGTTAATAGCGTAGTGGGAATGGCGTAAAACTAGCAACTGGGAGATTTTAAGTTCGAATCCTGTTCGTTTTGGGCAGTTTTTATTTAATTTTTTGAGAAAAATAATCAATTTTTTAATCCCTATGGGTGGTACAAGAAATTGTGGACTGATTTCGATTTTCAACGCAGTGGATTCCCAAACTATATGTATGACAAAATTCAAAACTAAATATTTGTGCCAAATTTTTTATGGATATCATTATTTGGTAATTAGTAATATGCGTTTAAATTATTCTCGAAAGGGGACTTTAAATGGGAGCTATGACCAATTATGGATCGGCCGTAAAAAAAATTATAATAAGTTTTCTGTAGATAAAAGCAATATTTGTGCCAAATTTTGTATGGATATCTTTATTTCGTAAAGAGTTTTATGCGTTTAAGTGATTCTCGAAAGGAGACCTTGTATGGGACCTACGACCAATTACAGACCGATCGTAAACAAATTTTACAGTATCATTTCTGCATATAAAAGCAATGTTTGTGCTAAATTTTGTATGGATACCTTTATTTGGTAATGAGAAATATGCGTTTAAGTGATTTTGAGAAGGAGACCTTGTATGGGAGCTATGACCAATTGTGGACCGATCGTGAAAAAATTATAATAAGATTTCTGTAGATAATAGCAATATTTGTGCCATAGTTTGTATGAATATCGTTACTTGGTAATGAGTTATGTGCGTTTAAAAGTTTTTCGGAAGGTAACCTTATATGGGAGCTATGACCAATTATGGACCGATTCAGAAAATTGTTTCTTTATGTGAATTCTATTGGCATAGAATTTAAATTTGTAAAATTTCGTAAATATATCGGCATTATTTCGGATGTTATTAACAATAAATTAATTTCGGGGAATATGTAAATTTCTATGGGAGGTATATGTAATTGTGAACCGATTTTTCCGATTTTTAACAATGTTGATCCAAAGGTATATCTCTGACAAAATCAAAATCAAAAAAAAAAATCAATTTATCTGCAGTAGTTTTTGTAAAAAATACAAATAAATATGTGAAAAAGCACAATTTTTTTTGGGTTGTCTCAAATTTTTACTCATAACTCTGAACCTATTTCATCGATCTTGCTGATTTTCAATACCAAACTGCTTAGGATATCAATGAATATTTTGGGTGAATTCCAGATTGACAGACATATCTAAATCGACTCAGAATTTCATAAGGACCAAGAATATATATACTTTGTTGGGTCTCAAATGAATATTTCTCGGTGTTACAAACGGAATGACAAACTTATATATATCCTCTATCACCACTGATGGTGGTGGAGGGTATAAAAAAGAGTTTCATATATATTTATTATTATATATTATAGGTTTAGAAGATGTAATGTGTCGTACTGTTCATTCCACAATATTTATTATAACAGATTTCATGAAAATCGCATCAGTAGTTTTTGTATGCCTGAACGTAAATTTGGTTTAATAATTTTTTAACAAAGAGTTGGTGTAAAAAGGGCGTGACGTCCGATCCTGAGATAAGACCTATCGGTTCAGTAGTTTTCTGTAAGCCTCGAATTAAAATTTTGTATAACAATTACATATATAGAAAAAAGTGAGCATAAGAAGAATCGTGACGTCAAATCATTATTTTATTTAGCCTATTGTTCTAAATTTCCTGTAAATCGGTTCAGTAGTTTGTCCGTGAAAGCGTAACAAACAGACTGTCTCTTTCATATAATTATAGGATAAGTAATAGGTAAGGGTAGTTTTATAAAAAGTGGGCGTAGAAAGGGCGTGGCATCGGATCAAGTTCTTATATATAGCCTATAGTTCTTTCTTATACCTATCGGTATGCGAAATTTCAGGTTAATCGGTTTAGTCGTTTTTGCATATTGTGATTGCAAAATTGGTATAATAATAGTTTAAAAAAAATGGGCGTAAAAAGGGGCGTAGCATCCGATCAAGATCTTATATTAGCGGTCCAAATTTCATGTAAATCGTTTCAGTAGTTTTGCCGTGAAAGCGTAACAAACAAACACACAAACAAACAAACAGTCTGCTTTATATATATACTAGCTATACCCAGTGTGCTTTGCTACCCTAAAAGGAATATGTATAAATAAAAATCCCAGTTAACGATTTTAAAGATCCTTACTACAAGCAAATTATTGCAAGTTCGCCAGTTTCTATCTATCGCCAGTTTCTATCTATCTATAAAAAATTTGAATAATATAAGAGTTTCCAAGATGCACGAAATTTTGTATTTAATTCATATATGTTGTGTCAAGCCACCCATTGAAAGTCCGCCCGTTATGCTCCCCACATGAAAGTCCAAAATGTTCAGATGAATACTAAACTAATTTGTGCAAAATTTTATAAATCAAGTTCTATTAGTTTCCCAGATAAACGAAATTTTATATTTAATGCATATGGGAGGTGCCAAGTTCCCCATTGAAAGTCCGCCCGTTATGCTCTAAATGTTTTCATGAATTTCAAAGTTCTTCATGTAAACTTTAAAGATTCTAGCTCTAATAGTTTCTCAGATATACGAATTTTTCTATTTGATTCATATGGGGGCTTCAAGACCTCCCAGGTGAAAGGCCGCTTATTTTCCTCCAAAATGTTCAGATGAATATTTAAGTTCTTCGTGCAAAATTTGAAGAATTTAGTTCCATTAGTTTTCCAGATAAACGAATTTTTGTCTCTAATTAATATAGGAGGTGCCGCTCCCCTCAAGGGTAGTCCGCCAATTTATTACCCAAAATGTTTAGATGGATGTTCAAGTTATTCGTGCAAAATTTGAACATTCTAACCATAATAGTTTCCAAGATAAACGTATTTTTGTATTTTATTTATATGGGAGGTGCCAAGCCCCCTACTGCTAGTCCGCCTACTTTTTGTCCTAAATAATTAAATTGACACTAAAGTTGCTCCGACAAAACTTGAGGACTCTAACTGTTATATTATCTAAAATATACGGATTTAATATTTTCTTAATATGGGCGTGGCTCCTCGCTCACTTGGAATTTCAAAATAAAAAGTAGCCTATTACCTATTCCAGACATACAGGAATACGCTGTGAAAATTTGAATAAAATCGGTTCAGCCGTTTAGTAGTCTATAACGTTCAAACATACAAACACACATTCATTTTTATATATATAGATAGGATCACTCTGCAAATATTTCTCGGATCGGTTCATAAATGGTCATAGCTCCCATATAAGTCCACTTCCGAAAATAACTTAAACGCACATATTTCATTGACAAAACTAGATACCGATTGGTCCATAATTGGTCATATCTCCTATATAAGGTCCACTTCCCAAAATTACTTAAACCTAAATACTTCATTGACAAAAAATATTTCTCTATAAAATTCGACATGAGTATATTTTGAGTATATAAAATCCGACATGAGTATGTTTTGTGTATCGATGTTTTGTATCAAAGTATCTTACAAGTGGAGGGTATTTAAAATTCAGTATTGCCGAATACAGCACTATAACTTGTTTTTGTTTTGTTTGGATAGGGTCGGAAAAAAATAAATAAATTTAAATTTTATAAAATTTCTCTCTTTTTAAACACACTGTGGTGAAGGAAATATAAGATTCAGCAAAGGCGAATATACATACATATACTTCTTACTTGTTATCATTAAAAACAAAACAACTTACTCAACAACTTAACTCCCTATTTGTAAGAGAGCGTGGTAAGTACTTACCTCCATTGACATCACCGTGTTTAAATAATGATTTAAAATATATAAGGCCTCTTTTAAAAAATTAAATACAATTTAACATAAATGTTTTACTTCGTTTATGGTCCACAACTGAAAAAAAATGTTATATATGAAATCTCTTTGTCTACCTTGTTGTAGCTATAAATTATATTTTTTAGCTCAGGAGATATTCCCCAAAGCGCCCCTGGGTTTTAAAGTTAAAAAATTAAAAACCCAATTTTGAGATTCGCAAAAATTAAATACATACATATGTGTTTTTCTCTGACACATTTTTTGAAAAAGTCTTCTATTTTCCAAAAGGGAATGTAATTCTAAAAAGTAGATTCAATATTCATCCATTGATATATAAAACGTCTTGTTCTATTAACATGTAAAATTAAAGAAGACATATTTATCTAATTTGTGACTTACCCTTAAAAATCGTCCGCGAGCATTTTCTTTTAGATCTAAATAGTATCGTCTATTGTCTTTAGTCATCATTTCTGATTTAAGTTTGCCATCTTCAGGTACATTGTCTGGATTTGGAGGACCTGTAAAACATTAAAACATTATTAATGTAGTAATAAATTAATTTTAGATGTTATTACCCAATGAAGCATAGTAGTCGCTAAACGTTGATAAATGATCCCGGAATTCAGCGGCAGTTGATAAAGCCAAATAAACTTGGCTGCGTCTACCATCGGCTCCAATCTGTAAAATAGAAAACAGTTAACAAATTTCATATTATTTAGTTCTTATTAATAGGAACTCTATATACACTCGCGATAATGCGAACTAACTAAAACCGGTGTTGTTCACGTGTGTGATTTGGTTTAAAATCGATGTCTTCCAATTTTTTTAAGCTCTGTTTTTTTTTGCTCAGAACAAAGTTTACACAATTTCCCTTAGTGGGATACAAGGGGCTTATGTAAAAAAATAATATTTTACTCAAAAAGCTTGCTTTTTGATTTAAATTTTTTTATAGATATCCAACTCTCACCCCACTAAGTAACCACAAAGCTCTTAAAGGAAATGGTCTAAATTTCTATTTAAGCTAAAAAAACAAGTAAGAGTGTATTATTCGACTATGCCGAATCTTATATACCCACCGTAAATGGAATGCTCCCCTACAAACATTAGGTTGATATTTGAAATAGGGCTTAAGTCAATTATGGACACATCCCTTTCGGACTAACAAAATATTAACTTTTAAAAACAAAATATTTTTGTCCAACTTTAAACCATGAACATGTTTGGGCGGTCATTCGGGGTCAATTATAAAATTCGGTAGAGAGATTTTGACTTGTAAGAAATTTACCCTATATGGGGAGTAGAGTCTGAAGGGGGGTGGGATAAATTATGGATCGATCCTCATAAGATTTCTTATCGTGAAAAACTTACTTATATCGAATTTCAGTGCTAGACTCGCATTTTTAAGCCAGCAATGGCCATTAAATTCATTTTTTGGAAAGGACCATATATGAGGGGTAGGGTAATTTACGGACCGATCCTCATAAAATTTGGTAGAGAGAAATTGGCCCATATGACACTTATTTATGTCAAATTCCATCACTATACTTGTATTTTTAAAACAGCTATGACTGTTATAAGAAATAAAAGAAATATTTGAAAATTTCGGAATCTATCGTGCTTTCAACAGACAGACGGACAGATATGGCTAGATCGTCTTAGATTTTAATAAGGACCCGGAACACATATAGTTTTGTGGGTCTATGATCATCAATAAATCAATTATACTTCCATCTTTTTTGATGGTGGGTATAAAAAACACAAAAAGTTCCATTTTGAGAAAAAAAGGGAAAATTAAGTGGGAAATATTGAAAAAAATCTTATTCTTGAGTTAAAAATATTTTTTTGATAGATATCCCACTCGCATCCCTGAGCTGTATTTGAGCAGTAAGTAAGAATTAGGAATCAAATTAACCAAAATCAATTTGCTTATTGTGATTCCCACGACTTCAGATAATACTATATTTCTGTTGACAATTAAATTTTCTATATTTTAGTTAAAGACTATTTTTACATATCATTAGTTATTTTCACTAATATTTTCTAATCTTAATATAGATCGTAACGATAACAATTTTGTATGGTAGATCGACTTGGAATCCAGTAACAAATTGTTACAAATTACTTAGAACGTGAACTGACATAATGTTAGTAGAAAATTTAACCTTCTATACCATCCCAGCAAAAACTCGGTAAAGGGTTGTACTTCCATAACCACTTACTTTTCAATGACTACTACTTACCGTCTGTTTTACTTAGAAGTACTCTAGTAATGACTTTCTTATAATCTGATATAGAAGTACTTTATTTTTCGGCTTTATCATTTTGTTTGCACATTTTATTTAATTGCGTTTTTAAGAATTGTGTTTTACAAAAAATAAAACAAAATTAGTTTTGTATGTGAAAACCATTATTTCACGCGCAATAAAATAGCTAAGCAGTGGTGCAGTGTGTAGAACATTTGACTAACAAACCAAAGTCCCTGGTTCGTATTCAAGCTTGCTCTTTTTATACCCTTCACCTTCCTGAGAAGGGTATATATAAGTTTCTCATTTCAATTTGGTATAAGTGTTGCCCATATGCACAGAAATATTCCCTCCCGAAAATCACTTAAACGCACATAACTCATTACCAAACATTGATTTCAATACGTTTAGCAAAACTATTGCTCTTATATACATAAATTACACTATAAAATTGTTTTACGATCGGTCCATGTTTGGTCATAGCTCTCATATCAGGTCCCCTCCAGAAAATCACTTAAATGCACAAAATTCATTACCAAATAATGATATAGATACAGAATTTTGAAATTATGTCTTTATTTACATACATAATTTCATAGCTCCCATACAAGGTCGTCGTACGAAAATCTCTTAAACGCACATTACTCATTACCAAATAAAGCTGTTGATAAAAATTTTGGCACAGATATTAGTTTTGTATACAAAATTTCAAGATTTTTTCACGATCGGTTCATAACATGGGTGCGGTCGGTCCCGTACAAGGTTCCCTTCAGAAAATCACTTAAACACACATTACTTATTACTAAATTACGATATAGATACAAAATTTGACTGGACTATAGCTTTTATGTAGAGAAATTTTGCTTAAAGAATTTTTTTACGATCGGTCTATAATTGGTCATATCTCCCATACTAGGTGCTGCCCCTAAAACCGTATTTAACTAGTTACATTATCAATTTGTGTAGAACAAAATTATATATATGTATTTTGAAGATCCTTAAATCTTTCACATACATGCATACATGCAAATTACTAAATATCGCTAAAGGGCGCTATAAAAATATAAAAGAAAATGGCATTTGTAATGTTTAAATCTTGAGAAAAACTTATTTCTACAAATATTTGATCAATTAGAAAAGTTTAATATAGAAGTAGCTGGTGGAGGGTATTTAAGATTCGGCTCAGCGGAATATAGCACTCTAACTTGTTCGTTTTACAAATGGTACTTTTTGAATTTTCTATAATATTGAACCTAGAAACATGAAATTTAGCATGTAGGGCCCGGATTAGGTGAGAACTTATAAAAGGGCACTTTTGGTACTTTTTCGTTCTCCAAAAGGTACTTTTTGAACTTCCTATAATATTGACCCACTCACAATTTATTTTTCTTACCAAAGTTCCGACAAAAAACTACCAAATCTTTCCAAAAACTACAAAATTTGGGTTTTTGGACAATTGTTCATAATAAACATATTTTTCGTTAAAAGGAGTTATATGGCTGTAGAAGAGTCTGAGATCGTAGAAAAAAATTGATACTTACAAACGGAATCACAAAATCAATATACCCTTAATATTTTGTACCCATCCAAAAAGATTGGTGTATATTTTATTTGTGATTCCGTTTGTAGGGTAGTGCCCCACCAAATTACATATTATTCATCCATCTGGCTTCATAGGGAAAAAAATTAATTAATTTGGCCTCCAGTAGGTTAGTGGTTTTTGTTATAGTCTGTTAGACCTGAGGTCGTGCGTTCGATTCATATTGTGAACCTTCGGATTTGATGTAACATCCTTATTTCAAACTAACTAACTTACTAACATTCATGAATCAGAAATGCTAAAATACATAGAAACTTAATATTTTCTTAGAACCATAGTGAAACAATATAAACTTAAAATTGACGTATTTTTTTAAAATCCTTATTACTTTGCCATAACGAGTTCAGAAATGTTCATAAATGCATATGCATGAGTTCAAAATTATCTCATCCTACCAAATTTGGACCAAAATTTAAACCTACCAACCAAACTACCAAAGGTCATTTTAGGGATTTAAAACTACCAAATTTGGTCCAATTGGACCAAAGTGGCAACGCTGATACTGACCCTAGAAACGTGAAATTAAGTATGTAGGGCCTGTATTAGGTGAGAACCTATAAAAGGGGATATTTTGGTACTTTTACGTTCTTCAAAAGGTACTTTTTGAATTTTCTGCAATATTGCACCTAAAACATGATATTAAGCATTAAGGCCCGAGATTAGTGAAAACCTATAAAAGGGGATTTTTTGGTACTTTTTCGTTCTACAAAAGGTACTTTTTGAATTTTCTATAATATTGAACTTAGAAACATGAAATTTAGCATGCATGGCCTTGATTAGGTGAGAACCTATAAAAGGGGACTTTTTGGTACGTTTTCGTTCTACAAAAGGTACTTTTTGAATTTTCTATAATATTGAACCTAGAAACATGAAATTTAGCATGCATGGCCTTGATTAGGTGAGAACCTATAAAAGGGGACTTTTTGGTACGTTTTCGTTCTACAAAAGGTACTTTTTGAATTTTCTATAATATTGAACCTAGAAACATGAAATTAAATATGAAGAGTCCGGATTAAGTGAGAACACATAAAAGGGGACTTTTTCGTTCTACAAAAGGTACTTTTTGAATTTTCTACAATATTGAACCTAGAATCATGAAATTAAGCACGTAGAGCCCGGATTAGATGAGAACTTATAAAAGGGAAACTTTTTGGTACTTTTTCGTTCTCCAAAAGGTACTTTTTGAATTTTCTATAATATTGAACCAAGAAACATGAAATTTTGTATTTATAGTGAGAACATGTAAAGTGGGACTCTTTAGTACTTTTAAGTTAATACAAATCTGGAGGAAACGATTTTTGCAACATGTTTGTTCTATGAATGATACTTTTTTTGGTTTTTATGCAGTTATGCAACAACCTGATTGATCGAAAATCTGTAAAAGGTGACTTTCTGATACTTTTTCGTTTTACAATTGGTATTTTTTGATTTTTTGTAATAATTTTTTGTACTGGCTATTCTATTTAACACATCATGGTGAAGGGTATATAAGATTCGGCACAGGACTCTTACTTGTTATTATTAAAAAACAAAACAACTTACTCAACAACTGTTTTGTAAGAGAAATTGCAAGTACTTCTTTAACTCCCTCTTTGTAAGCGTGCATAGAAGTACTTGCCTCCAATGACATCACATCAAAATAATGACTTAAAATGCTAATGAAGAAGTAGTGAAAAGACGTTTTATTAGCTTTTTTACTCATTACTTTTCAATGTAAGTTTTTCCTGGGATATTTCTATATTAACAGTTATTGTGACTTATCGGGTTAGGTAAACTGTTGTATACATTCTATTCTTTCTATCAAGTCCAAAAAAACTTTCTTCTTGTTTTAAATTTTGAGATCTGATCTGTTAGGGAATAGTTTATCTTAAACTAGCTGCGCGTACCCGGCGTTGCACGGGTTTCTTCTAAAAGTAATGAGAATATTTTTCTATCTTTAATGACTATACTTTTTTTAATAGATGTCAAAATTTAGCTTATAACGATAAAATAGTTATTATATTTTTCTGCATTTGTTTAATACTTAAAGTCAGTTTCTGGACCAAAAAGCCCCTTAAAAATTTACAAATTAAAAATGAGCTTAAATTAGGAAATTTTGACTAATTTGTAGAAACATTTAAGAAACTTTTTTTGAAGAATTATACTGAAATCAGCATTCTCGATCACTGGGGCATTTTATTAACTACAAAAATGCGTACCATTAACCGTACAAAATTTCAAGCGATTTTCTTGGTATTTGAAAAAGTACAGGCAATTGAAGAAGCTCTGAAAAGATTATAAAAAAATCTGCACAAATTCATGAAAAATTTGAAACTTCAAATTCCTTTAATTAAAATAACAAAATTAAGTTTTTTTTGTCCTTGGAAAATATGAAGAATCCTTGAATCTTGACAGAGAAAACCAAACAACTTTTAATTTGACAAACAATTTTGAGTTGTTCATTAAAGAGTAAAACCACCGTTTTTGTCGCATTATTGTTTCTCAAAAATACATCTACATATATATATAACAAGTAGGAAAGTATAGTCGGGCATGGCCGTGTATTGTGTATCTGAAAAGCTATTAGAGCTAGAATCCTCAATTTTGCACGAAGAACTTTGACATTCAATAGGGGCTTGGCACCTTTCATATAAATTAAATGCAAAAATTCGTATATCTGGGAAACTGTAAGAGCTAGAATCTTTAAAAATCGTAAAGGAAGTTTTTTAATTATTATAACTTTATGATAGCAAAACACATGTTATAGCTTAGAGATATGAAGATAAAGAAATTTTGTGATGGTCACTGTAGTAAGTATTCATATTATTATTTAGAGCAAATGACCAAGATCTGTAACGTGAAATGGGTTACAATCCACAAGATTTAGAGAATTTGATGGCAGAAAATTTACCGCATCTAACACCAGAGCAGAGAATGGCATACAATACAATAATGTTAACAATTACAAACCAAAAAGGAGGATTTTATTTCATTGATGCGCCAGGAGGAACCGGAAAAACCTTTCTCATCTCATTGATTTTAGCCAGTAATGAGCGTTAAAGTCATAAAGTCATATTCTGGGGGGTATGGTCAATTATGGACCGATCAACATAAAATTAGGTAGAGAAGTTTTTGATCATAAGAGACTTACTCATGTCAAATTTCATTGTTATACTAGTATTTTTAAGCCAGTAATGAGCGTTAAACAAATTTTCTGAAGGGGGCCTTATATGGGGGATAGGGTCAATTATGAACCGATCCTCATAAAATCTGGTTGGTAGATTTTGAATCATATGAAACTTATGTGTGTTAAATTTTATCACTATACTCGTATTTTTAAGCCAGCACACAGTGGGGCAGAATCGAAATTTTTTGGAAATAAATCTGGCATTTCTAAACGGCTGATCCGATCGGTATAAAATTTGGCGTGAGCGTAGCCAAGGAGTATTCGAGTTTAAGTTTTGAAGATGAACCCCGCAGATGCCCCAGGGACGGCGCTGTGGCGGCTCAAAGTAGGGTACCTACGACATGTAAAATTTTTAAACCCGTGCCATTTTTTTGTTTTTTCATCCAAATACATTTTTTATATTTTCTGAAAGCGCTCGACGAGATCTTGAAAAAACATGCTTGGACATACTACTTATCTCTTATAATATCCCAGTTATAGGCATTTAAAAATTTAGTGATACAAAATTTACCATACCTTGGTCCGCCTTTTTTTTGAATACCGGGCGTAATTTTGGACCAAATGGACGTTTTTTAATTTAAAAATTAAAAAAATTTTAGATTTTTGCCTTTGTGTGTCTTAACTCTTTATTAATAAAATAAATTTTCTTTAAGAACTTATAACAATTTTATAGTTTTCTAAAAGGTATCTTCACGCAGAACGCTTTGGCGTAAAAAACTTGTCCTATTTTTTGAAAATGTTGCCACTGCGTCCTTCCGAATATGACCTATTTTTTATCAAAACTTCAACTTTGGGCGACATGTTCTAAAATCCCAAACCAGGGATCAGAAAACTGAAAGCAGTTTTGGAAACCTCAATATGTTTTCTATTTACTCCAAAAGTATTTTCCCAGCCCTGAAAGAAATGTGGACCCTATGGGAAAAAAAGTAAAAAATCCCATTTTTGGGATTTTCATTCCATTTTCTTATTTGAAATTACAAATTTAACAAGCGTTGAAAATTTCATTGAGTTTTGTTCATAAATAAAGATTTTGTTATATATTACATATTTGTTTAATTTCTAAAACTATGATTTATATCAAAATTTTATTAGGGTCGCAGATAGCTACAACAATTTAGTCCATATTTAGTTAGTTTTTTTAGTTAGATATGGAAATTCTCGATTCTTTACAAAAATTTTCAAGCCAATATCTCAATCACATTCAAAAATATGTTCATTTAAATCTGTATCCTTTAATTTCATATTTTAGTATTAAATATGACAGAACATATTTAAATCTTATATTTACCTATTTTCTATTTGTTTGCTTATCCTTATAATTGAAAGGTCCTTTTATGCTTAAATTTTCAGAAATTTATAAATATTTTTTACCTAAATTTTTTCGACAGATCATTTCGTTCTGTTTCGTTTATGATCATGTAGGTAAAATATACAGGTAATGATAATTTCGATTCATTCAGGTTACATACAGGTTAAAGTAATATAGTCCTAAATGTTAATAGGTAGACAATTCGTAATTTTTTACTTTGGAATACCTGTATCGGAAATGACAAGAATTGGTATATAAGTAAACTTCTCAGATTTTAAGTACCATATTTAATAAATCTACAATGAAGATTATATTAAAGTACGAAGAGTTGTGTTCCGTTTTATGGAGTGTATCTTCAAAAGGGCCAGAAAGAATTGAAGACATTTCAAATTATATAGAAACTACATATAGTAGAAAAGTAGACAAAACAGGCGTATCAAAAATTTAAAACTTTTTGATGTAAAAAGTAACTCTGTGGATGGAAATCAAAAGAAATTTCGATTAAAATTTTGTAGTTGGATGGAAACTACTACGGAAATCTCAACTTACAACACATCAACAGGAGCGCCTTGCAAGTCATACGAAGACTTATGTTCAAGGTCAAAAAAAAGAGGGTCACACAAAAACTTTTTTCAATCTCAAATGAGGAAATTTCTGATACATTTAACGAAATGCTGAAAAAGGAAAACCAACCTATGGATGCCGTACATATTGCAACTATTCTTCCTAATGCATCACCAAAACGACTTAAGCGATTTGTGGAAAGTATACCAACTCCAACATCACAATCAAATTTTACTGAAGAGGAAGCAATAGCGCTTATGTTGGAACTGGGTCTCAGTCGAAATAAGTACCAAATATTAAGGAAAGCTCTGCATGAAAAAGGACACAATATATTACCATCATACAAGGCGATCCAGGAAAAAAAAAACAAACTATCCTACCATCACCTATTGCTGTTAATGATGTGGAAGCTTGTATTGGTATATCATCTTTGCTCGAAAACACAGCATCAAGAATTTTGTCAGACTTTTCAGAAGACCAACTAAGGAAAATTCATAACTGTGATGTTGTCTTAATGTGTAAGTGGGGATGTGACGGTTTATCAGCACTTCCAGAATACAAACAAGCTTGTGGAAGTCGGACATTAGCAGACTTCAAAAGTGTATTTATGTCATCATTAGTGCCATTACGAATTCGTTCATATTCCCTTAATCCATCATCGTCAAGCATCGGAAATTCATTTGAAGATATATGGATCAATACAACTCCGGGTTCAAAAAATTTTTGTAGACCCATTGGATTTGAATATATAAAGGAGTCAAAGAAAACAACAAAAGATTTAGTGGAATATTTAAAAGATGAAATAAATGCACTGGAGCCCATTTGCATAAAAATAAAGGAATTCTCTATTAACGTATCATATCAGCTAAGCTTAACAATGATTGATGGAAAGGTCAGCAATGCCATAACAGAAACTTCTTCCTTCTGGAGATGCTCAATATGTAATGAGAAAAAGTCGCAATTCTCAAATATAAACAAAAGCAGAAGTATTAATGAAGAAGTCCTGTCTTTCGGAATTTCACCACTTCATGCCAGAATACGATTTTTGGATTACTTTTTACACATAGCATACGACCTCAAATATAGAAGTGTGCCAGAGAATCTTACTAAATCAACAAAAAATATTGAAGAATTGAAAGAACTGAGAGCTGCGGAAAAAAGCAGAATCCAAGAAGAATTTAAAGTTCAGATGGGATTAAACATCGACAAACCACTTCCAAGTTGCGGTAGTACAAATGACGGTAATACGGCGAGAAGGTTTTTTCGTGATTTTGAAATTACTTCAAAAATAACTGGAATCGACAAGGAGTTGCTTCGAAGAGTTAACACTATTTTAATGGCACTGAATAGTAAACATAAAATTAATGGAAATTGATTTGGGGAATATACATCTGAAATTTCTAAATTACTTCTATCTCTGTATCCATGGAGGGAACTAACACCAACAGTACACAAAGTATTGTGTCATGGTCAAATAATAATTGAATCGAATATTCTTCCACTTGGAGAGTTAACAGAAGAAGCCCAGGAAGCGAGGAATCGAGATTTTAAGCATGTTCAACTATTCAGCTCAAGAAAATGCTCCAGGCAATCACAGAATGAAGATATTTTTAATAGTTTACTTCTATCTTCTGATCCTGTTCTTTCAACTATGCGAAAAAGATGGATTTGTTATGAAACTCTATCATCTCAAAACAAGGAAGATTTAAAGGACTTATATTACCTTCTGGATATGTATACCGATATGACAGATTATTTTATAGAAAATAAGTAGTGTTAGGAATTAACTATATAAGTAGGTTGTAAGAATTAATTGTATTATGTTTAAGATAAACAGTTCAAATAAAAAAAGCTATTATACTAACTGATGATATTGTATTAAATTGTGTTTTATATTTCGGTGGGCGGGAAAGGTGGTTTGTGTGGGGTGATTTAGGTGTTGTTGTGCGTGGCTCATAATAAAATTATAATTTTTTTATTGTATATACAATGTTATAGTCTTTAATAAAATAATTAACTAAATAATTTTTAAAAATTGTCCAAATATTTTATTCAACACCAAATGTATGTTCTGTCATACTAAATACTAAAATATGAAAAAGATGAAATTAAAGGACACAGGTTTAAATGAACATATTTTGAATGTAATTGAGATATTGGCTTGAAATTTTTTGTAAAGGGTCGAGAATTTCCATATCTAACTAAAAAGTGATATTAAGGAATAAATATGGACTAAATTGTTCTAGCTATCTGCGACCCTATTAAAATTTTGATATAAATCATAGTTTTAGAAATTTAACAAATATGTAATATATGACAAAATCTTTATTTATGAACAAAACTCAATGAAATTTTCAACGCTTGTTAAATTTGTCATTTCAAATAAGAAAATGCAAAAAAAAATTGAAAAGGTCAAAGGGCATCCCGCAATTCCCAAAAATAGGAATGAAAATCCCAAAAATGGGATTTTTTACTTTTTTGCCCATAGGGTCCACATTTCTTTCAGGGCTGGGAAAATACTTTTGGAGTAAATAGAAAACATATTGAGGTTTCCAAAACTGCTTTCAGTTTTCTGATCCCTGCTTTGGGATTTTAGAACATGTCGCCCAAATTTGAAGTTTTGATAAAAAATAGGTCATATTCGGAAGGACGCAGTGGCAACATTTTCAAAAAATAGGACAAGTTTTTTACGCTAAATCGTTCTGCGTAAAGATACCTTTTAGAAAACTATAAAATTGTTATATCGCACACCCAGTACAAAAGTGACACAACTCAAAAATTTTTGTTTAAGAAAAGGAAACAAATTTTTTACAAATTCTGAAACATAAAGAAAGACATAACGTTTTTTCTTGAACAGTTAACAACAACAGAATACACTAATATTTTTTTTAGAGATAAACAAGCATCTTGTGCATAGTTTAAGGATTAAACTTAAGGCTTAAAGAATATAAAACGCAAAAATAAAATTTTGAGTTGTGTCACTTTTGTACTGGGTGTGCGATATGTTCTTAAAGAAAATTTTATTTTATTAATAAAAGAGTTAAGACACATTTTTGGCAAAAAAACGGCAAAAATATAAAATTTTTTGAATTTTTAAATTAAACAAGTAAGAAATTATAGTCGGGGCGTGGCCGACCATACGACACCCTACACCAACTGCGAATATTAAATGTGATTAATTTCAATAATGTAGCATTTCTGTTAAACTTATATAGGTTCCAAATAATGTCTGTTCATGTACGGTTGTATGCTTACTAGGAGAAATAAAAGACCGATTTCAATAATTTTCAACAGCCTTCGTCATTGGATCAAGAGAATAGTATGTGACCCATTTTAACAAATTATGTTCAAAATTGTGATCTGTTGCGTGCACACAAGTTTTACACGGTCACAAAGACGCACATAGCTTAATAAGGACAAATATTTTTGAGTGTTACAAACATCACCACATTGTGCCGACTTTTGGATAGATAGTAATATATTAGACGTAGTTAAAAGATAAAAGGCTGTAATCAGAAGGTCCGGATGTACGGGAGCTAGGACAGAAATTGAGCCGATCCTTATAAAATGTATTATTGGGAATTATTTATATACATATATAAAAATGAATGTGTGTTTGTTTGTATGTTTATATGTTTTCTTCAGGTTTTCACAGCGCATTCCTGTATATCTGGCAATAGGCTACTTTTTATTTCCGATCATGGCGAAAAGTGACACTGTTATTTATAATTATATCAAACTTAGTTGTGCCAATTTTTGGGAAGATAGTAGTATATTTGTCGTAGTTATGAGCTAAAAGGCCCAAATCGGTAGGTCCAGTTGTATGGGGGATAGGGCAAAATTTGGTCCGATCCTTATAAAATTTAATGTCGACATTTATGTTTATATAAAATCTATTTGTGTTAAATTTCATCGTGATGCTAGTGTTTATAAATGAATTGTGGACATTCAAGTAATTTTCTGAAGGGGATTTTGTATGGGGGATAGGGTCAAATAATGCCCGATCATTATAAAAATCGACAGTGTTATTTATAATTATATCAAACTTAGTTGTGCCGATTTTTGGAGAGATAGTAGTACATTTGACAAAGTTATGAGCTAAAAGGCCCAAATCGGAAGGTCCGGGTATATGGGGGCTAGGGCAAAACTTAAGCCGATCCCTATAAAATTAATTGTTGGGATTAATGTCTATACAAAACTTATTTCTGCCAAATTTCATCGTGATACTAGTGTTTATATTGTGGACATTCAAGTCATTTTCTGAGGGGGACTTTGTATGGGGGCTAGGGTCAAATAATGTCCGATCTTTACGAAAATCACTAGAATTATTAAGCCATATATAAAACTATTTTTTTCCAATTTTTGTAGAGATAGTAGATCATTTAACATAATTATGAGGTCAAAAGACCTATTCGGGGGGTCCGGTTGTATGGGGGCTAGGTGCATGTTGGAGCAAGAGAAGTGCATGTTCCAAATTTCATCTAATTATCTCAAAAATTGCGACCTGTAGAGTGCGCACAAGGTTTACATGGACACACAGACAGACGGACGGACAGACGGAAGTGATTCTGAACCGATTGGTATACTTTAAGGTGGGTATAGGACCAATATTTTTGGGTGTTACAAACATAAGCACAAACGCATAATACCCTCCCCACTATAGTGGTGTAGGGTATAAAAACGTATATTTTTGGATCTGTAAATGATATTGATCTGAAATTTTTTGTATATTATCGGAAATTTTGTTGTCTAACTAACAAGAAAAAATTGGTAGGGAGATTTTGGATCAAATGAAACTTATTTATGTCGAAGTTCATCGCTATATTCGTACTTTTAAAACAGATATGCCCATTAAAGCTGTTTTTCGGGGGTCCACTTGTATGGGGGCTATCCGAAAACGTGGACCGATATTGCCCATTTTCACCATGGTGTATTTAAAAAATATAACTTTTATAAAATTTAAATTTATGTACCTATTTAATTTTCCCGATTATATCATTATTATAACAATAGCAAAACAAAATGAACAACAACAACGCTAAACGAAATAAACACTCAAAAAACAAAATACACAAGGCAGTAAAACCAAGAGACATCAAACATACGAAACTGTACACCAACAAACAAAAACAATATACACAAGGCAATGAAACACACAGCCATCCAAACATACAAAACTGAATACACCAAGAAACAAAAACAATATACAAGTTAACAACCTAAATGTTATTAACCTTTTTTATACCCTACACCACTTTAGTGGGGAGGGTATATTGGGTTTGTGCTGATGTTTGTAACGTACAATAATATTGGTCCTATACCCACCTTAAAGTATACCAATCGGCTCAGAATCATTTTCTGAGTCGATTTAGCTATGTCCGTCCGTCTGTCCGTCCGTCTGTCTGTCCGTCTGTCCGTCTGTCCGTCCGTCCATGTAAACCTTGTAATCAAACTACAGGTCGCAATTTTGAAGATAATTCAATGAAATTTGGTACATGATCTTCTATTGTCCCAGGGACGAAGCCTATTGAAAATGGTTAAGATCGGTCCATTATTTCACCTAGCCCCCATACAACTGAACCCCCCAAAAGGGCTTGTAATCCTTGTAATCAAACTACAGGTCGCAATTTTGGAGATAATTCAATGAAATTTGGCACATGATCTTTTATGGTATCGTAGACGAAGCCTATTGAAAATGGTTAACATCGGTCCATTATTTCACCTAGCCCCCATACAACTGAACCCCTCGAATAGGGCTTTTAAAATTTGTAATCAAACTACAGGTCGCAATTTTAGAGATAATTCAATGAAATTTGGCACATGATCTTTTATGGTACCGTAGACGAAGCCTATTGAAAATGGTTACCATCGGTCCATTATTTCACCTAGCCCCCATACAACTGAAACCCCCGAATAGGGCTTTTAAAAGTTTAAAATCAAACTACAGGTCACAATTTTGGAGATAATTCAATGAAATTTTGCACATTATCTTTTATGGTACCGTAGACGAAGCGTATTGAAAATGGTTACCATCGGTCCATTATTTCACCTAGCCCCCATACAACTGAACCCCCGAATAGGGCTTTTAAAAGTTGTAATCAAACTACAGGTCGCAATTTTGGAGATAATTCAATGAAATTTGGCACATGATCTTTTATGGTACCGTAGATGAAGTCTGTTGAAAATGGTTTACATCGGTCCATTATTTCACCTAGCCCCCTTACAACTGAACCCGCCGAATAGGGCTTTTAAGTTCATAATTATGTTTAATATACTCATATCTCGACAAAAAGCTGCAATAACCAAGTTGTATACAAGACTTGATGACCCCAACGAATTCCATAATAATAGGTTCTCATATGACCCTAGCCCCTATGAAAAGCCCCCATCAAAATTTCACTTAAATGTCCACAATTTTATTCAACAATAAACGGCTTAAGTATGTATATCTAAGGCAAGGTACAATTCAACTTAAATGCTTTATTATGGCAACTAAATCACATTATATTTTTGTCAAAGGTGTAGGGTATTATATAGTCGGCCTCGCCCGACTATAATTTCTTACTTGTTTATTTTAACTACACGATTCGTTTTTATTATTTGCAATCTATTCAAAATAAATTGTTTGAAATTTTGAAACTCCGTTTTTGCTGACACCATGTCTGCAATAAATAAAAGTAAAACTGAAATAAAATTGATGACTCTTGCTTTTTATAACTCTTGCTTAAGCTTTAAATTAAGTTTATTTAAAATTATTATAATTCGTTCTTTGATTGTAAACTAAACAGTTGGGAAATGAAAAGAATAAAATTTAAAATTAAAATAAAACAATAAAATAAATTAACTGGCGCCCGAGCAAAAAGGATACCTTTTAACTAGCACTGTGTTACATGTTCCAAACACGACCTCAAGAAGCTCATCTGGACACATTTACAACAAGTAGCAAGTTATTCCAGCCCGTCCTAAAGAAGCTCACCGCTGGACACATCACCGTTGGATTTATCAAGGCAGCGATTACTACAATTGGTACAGCGGAGGACCACTAGTAGTTGAAAGACAAAAAGGAACAACCCAAAACTGTCGGTAGTAAGATGTGGGGTATCATCATATTAATGTAAGTTAGCATTTAATACAGAAATTAAGTTATAGAAAATAAGAAAGTGGAAAAAGTGAATTAATTAAGAAAATTTAATACAAGTAAATTATTAGGAAAGTGGAAAAAAGAAAAATTAAAATTATCAATAATATTGTGAAATAAGAAGTGAATAACTAGAATTAAATTAAGGAAAATTAAAAGTAATTAAATCATAGAAAAGAAGTGAAGATAAAATTGATCAACAATTTTACAAGTAATAAATAATAAACTGAAAATAACTAGAATAACTAGAATTAAATTAAGGAAAATTAAAAGTAATTGAATCATAGGAAAGAAGTGAAGGTTAAATTGATCAACAATATTACAAGTAAAATAATTTTGAATACAAAAAAATTTTTTTTAAAGTTTTAAGAAATTCTCTGTTACTAACAAAATCTCATAACCCTAATCATGGCAAATCCATCTAACCTAATAAGACCATCCACCCTTAACCAAGACCAAATTCCTCAACCAATTAATCCCCAAAATCAACCACAAATGAATGCTGCACTACAGCAACAAATAGCACCCTTTGTCGTAGAACAAGTTAGAGCAACAATTCAAGAGTTAAATATTTCAAATGACGATTTACCTAATGGATCAGATATAGTAATAGAAGAAAGACATAGGAACAACATAGGTGAATTAGATAAGATTCCTGATATTGTCCGATGTTTGAGAGAATTTTCAGGTAATCCTGCTGAGTTTAATTCTTGGAGGAAAAGCGTAGAAAGTGTCCTGGAAATTTATGATAATTTTAAAGGAACTGCAAAATATTTCGGAATATTAAGCGTTATCCGCAACAAAATTATAGGTAATGCAGACGCAGCCCTAGAATCATATAATACTCCTCTTAATTGGAAGAGTATCGTTAAGTGCTTAACACTTCACTATGGGGATAAGCGTGATTTAGGTACTCTAGAATATCAGATGACTTCATTGATTCAAGGCAAAAACTCTATACAAGGTTTTTATCAGGAGGTTTATACCCATCTGTCCTTAATATTAAATAAAATAGGATGTATGGAGATAGGCAAGGAATCAGCTATGTTACTGACACAGACATATCGCGATAAAGCCTTAGATACCTTTATAAGAGGTCTCAATGGAGAATTACCCAAATTATTAGGAATCCGCGAACCATCAGATTTACCACAAGCACTGCACTTATGCTTAAAATTAGAAAACCAAAACTTTAGAGCAGAATACGCCTATAATCACAATAATATTAAACCACAAAGACAATTTCAACCACCTCAACCAAAACGAAATGTTAATTTAAATAAAGCACCATTTTATCCTGAACTTACCCTACAACGGCCTAGTAACGCAAGGCAATGGGACACATTTCAATATCAGAATAATCAAAGGTCATATCGACAACCCTTTTTTAACCCACATTCCCAGTTACACAATCAGCCCAGACAACAATTCCAACCATAAGCTCCATACTTTCAACAAAATTTCATACCATCAAGACCTACAGCTTCAAAGCCACAAAGACCCGAACCAATGGACATTGATCATTCTATTCAGTCCAAAAACATTAATTACCAAAATAGACCCCGTCAAACAAATCAATTTCATGGCAAAAGGCCTATACCCTCATCTCTAAACACCCCAATGCCACATAATAAATTGCAAAGAAATTTTCACATTGCAGTCAATAAAGAACTTCCTTCTAATGATATGTCATATAACCAAAATGACAATTCCAATAGTTACGAAAATAATTACCGACAAGCGATTCAAGACGAAAATCTTCAAGATTACATACAAGATTATTACCAACAAGAAATCGAACAGGGAAATACCCACACCGAAGATTTATCAGATATCCATTTTTAAGATTAGCGCATTCTTCACTTCCATATTTTAAATGTAAAACAGAGAATGGCCAAATATTAAAAATATTAATTGATACTGGCTCTAATAAAAATTATAACCAGCCTCCTCTAGTAACCAAACCAATTCTAAATGAAAACCCCTTTTTTGCGAATTCTATATCTGGCAACATACAAATTACACACCACACTTTCGTAAATATCTTCAACATACCAAATCATAAAATAAAATTTTATATCTTGCCGTCGTTGAAATCTTTTCATGGCATTCTTGGTCATGACAGCTTAGAAGAACTTAATGCAGTAATCCATGTAAAAGAACAATACATGTTAATAGATAATGTTAAAAAAATTAAAATTTATCAGCATATTTCCCAATCAATCAATAAGGTTGAACTAAGAACCGACCATTTGAACAAAACCCAAATAGCAAAGCTAGAAGAAGCAATTCACATGTATCCGAATTTATTTACAGAACCTAACTATAAATTAACCTACACTTCTCGAGTGCAGGGAGAAATTAGAACAACTACTGATACACCAGTCTTTTCAAAAACATATCCCTACCCTATGGCACTAAAAAGTGAAATAGAGAAACAAGTACTTGAGCTTTTAAATGATGGAATAATTCGACCATCAAAGTCCCCATATAATGCACCTGTTTGGATCGTTCCAAAAAAAATGGATGCATCAGGAGAGAAAAAATATAGAATGGTAATAGATTACAGGAAATTGAACTCAATTACTGTGCCAGATCGTTATCCGATTCCGGAGATAAATGAGGTATTATCAAACCTAGGGGAAAACAAATATTTTTCCGTTATAGATCTAAAAAGTGGTTTTCATCAGATCCCACTTAAGGAAAGTGATATTGAGAAAACTGCATTTTCCATTAATAGTGGAAAATTTGAATTTGTACGTCTTCCTTTCGGATTGAAGAATTCTCCTTCAATTTTCCAACGCACTTTAGATGATGTTTTGAGGGAACACATAGGGAAAATTTGTTATGTCTATATAGATGACATAATTATATTTGGCAAGAATGAAGCTGATCATTTTCAAAATTTACATAAAGTCTTCCGAACACTAGAATCTGCAAACTTCAAAGTTCAACTCGATAAATGTGAATTTGCAAAACAACAAATAGAATTTTTAGGATTTATTGTAGACATTAATGGTATTAAAACCAACCCCGATAAAGTAAGGGCAATAGTTAATATATCTCCACCCAAAAACATTGAAAGATTTAAGAAGTTTCCTTGGTATGTCAGGTTATTATCGTCGTTTTATACGAGATTATGCGAAACTAGCTAAACCCCTGACATCCCTTTTAAGAGGGGAGGATGGACGCGTTTCTAAAAACGCATCCAAAAATAAAAGAATATTCTTGGATCAAGATGCAATAGACTCATTTCAAAAAATAAAAAATTCAATGACCTCAGAGGATATTATTCTCTCACGTCCAAACTTTGAAAAAGACTTTGACTTAACAACCGACGCTTCCGAATATGCAATTGGAGCAGTCTTATCACAAGATCGCAAACCAATAACATTTCTTTCAAGAACATTAAATAAGACAGAAGAACATTACGCAACGAATGAAAAAGAGATGTTGGCGATAATTTGGGCACTCACCACATTAAGAAACTATCTGTATGGGTCAAGAAAAATAAATATTTTCACAGACCACCAACCGCTGACTTTCGCTCTTAGCAGCAAAAATACAAACAGCAAAATGAAAAGATGGAAAGCCATCCTAGAGGAATACAATTACGAATTAAAATACCAACCAGGCAAGACCAATGTAGTCGCTGATGCATTATCCAGACCCCCACAAATAAATTCCATGACGGCGACTCAACATAGCTCTGAAAGTTCGTCGCATAACTTAATACCCGCTATAGAATGTCCCATAAATGCTTTTAAGAATCAACTCTTTATATTAGTAGACGACCAGGAAAAATACGAATTTAAAATCCCTTTTCCAACATATCACAGGCATGTTATAAAACAACCCCATTATTCGAAAGAAGATTTAATAACTGTATTAAAGAAGTATTTGAACCCAAGTGTGATTAATGGACTTTTCACAAGTGAACCAATTATGGGAATTATACAAGAATTTTATCCTGAACATTTCAAAACTTTAAGGTCAGATTTACCCAAAGCATAGTACAAGATATAACAAATGAAAGTGAACAAGAAGAAATAATAATATCGGAACATAAAAGGGCACATCGGAATGGAAAAGAGAACAGAGAACAAATTAGACAAAAATATTATTTTCCCAAAATGGCGGAAAAAACCAATAGAATAGTGAAAACCTGTAAAATTTGTAAGGAACAAAAATATGATCGTCATCCAAATAAACCTAGTTTTGAAGTCACACCAATTCCAAAGAAACCAGGAGAGATAATTCATGTTGACATCTACTCGACCGAGAAAAATCTGGTCCTTACAGCTATTGAAAAATTTTCGAAATATGCACAGGCAAAAATTTTGAAATCACGAGCAATAGAGGATATAAAAGAACCTCTTAGGGAATTAATTTTGGCATTTGGTGTCCCTAATTCAATAGTAATAGATAATGAAAAATCCCTAAATTCTGCTACAATAAAATTTCTGCTTCAAGATCAATTTGGAATAAATATTTATACTACACCCCCATACTGCAGTTCTGTTAATGGACAAGTAGAAAGATTTCATTCCACACTTTCGGAAATCATGAGATGTTTAAAACCGGAAAAACTTCACACCTCATTTCATGACTTACTTACAAAGTCAATTTATGAATACAACTCCTCAATTCACTCTGTTACAAGAACAAGACTTAGAAAAACATAACAAGGATAGAGATAAAATTAAAAATTACTCAGTAGGTGAAAAGATTTATGTTAAGGTAAACAAAAGGTTAGGATCGAAACTGTCTCCTCGGTACAGAGAGGAAATAGTGAAAGAAGATAGAAATACTACGATTTTAACTAATTCAGGAAAGATAGTTCATAAAAGTAATATTAAAAGGTAAATTGTTCTACAGGATCCAACTAATCTGCATCCAGGCGGAGTTCGAAATGGTTGATTATTCATCGTCCCATATAATAACTATCGATAAGGGAACGGCAAAAATACAGCAGGGAACATTTACAATAATTCACGTAATAAAAATGAAAGAGTATGAAGAATTTTTAAATAATGTGCAATCATTCATTGAACAAAACATCCCCAAATCCCACAACAAATATCCTCTTCTTATCCATGAATTAACACAAACTATTAACATCCTAGAAGACCTTACCCCTATCCCTAACAATCGACAGAGAAGATCTATAGACGCCATTGGAACTGTATGGAAGTACATAGCAGGTACTCCTGATCATAATGACTTCCAAATATTAGCTAGTAATATTGCTGATTTAAATAAAAATAATAATAAGCAAGTATTCATTAATGAATCATTTAATAAAAAATTAAATAATTTAACTATAAGATTTAATACAATAACTAATCAAATAAGAAAAGATGTTTATTTGGAAAATGAAATTGTAATTAATTTGCAAAACAAAATAAGACTAGTTAAAGAAGAATTAGTAAATATCGAACGCGCCATTTTATGGGCAAGAATTAATATTGTAAATCCACTTTTATTAAGTAAAAAAGAAATAAATATTGCTATGAAAACATTAATAGAAGAAAATATAAATTTTTCCAGCCCAGAAGAGGCACTAGAATTTTCAAAAGTAGCAATAATAAATAATGATAAAAGAGAAATATTTTATTTAATTAAAATTCCACTAACAAAAAATGAAAATTATAAAAATGTAATAATAAGACCAGTAAAAAAGAAAAATAAGGTAATTCATTTAAATTTCAAAGAAATTATATTTAACAAATATGAAATGTTTGCTATTAGAGAAAAATGTAAAAGTTATAATAATTTAACTATCTGTAATGAAAAAAATTTACTTAATATAACAGAAACAAATTGTATTCCTAAGCTTATTAATAATTTGAATTCATCTTGTATTATAAGTAATAGTCATCAAATTCCTTTAATTGAAGAAATAGACTCAGGTATAATTCTTTTAAATGATTATCATGGGTCAATTTTTGAAAACGAAAAAACACATAATATTTCCGGAACATTCTTAATTAAGTTCCATAATATGACTATTAAAATTGAAAATAGAACATTTAGCAACTGGCAAGCTTCACCTTTGCAAACCGTGCCAGCTATGTTACAACCCACTCCTTTGAAAAAAGTCGATTTAATCTTTTATCTCTTGAGGCACTTAGTGAACTCCAAATCAATAATACAGACATCATCACAACTGTGAGAAAACGTCTTATAATCGGAGAATGGACAATTTCTGGAATGTTGTTACTAATTGTTATTTTAATTATTTTCCTAAAGATGTGTTACAAAACAGTAGAGAAAGTCGTTGTATGGGAACCTCAGGTACCTGCAATAGAAAAACCATTCGAAACTACTAACTTACCACAAACAACACAAATCACCATTATTGCTCCAGATAAACCTCCGAGGCTACATAAAATTCCACTTTTTTAAAATAAAAACAAAAATAAAAAAAATTTATAAAAACGATTGAGGACACTCGATTTAAAGGGGGAAGAGTTAACATCCTAAATGTTATTAACCTTTTTTTTATTTTAACTACACGATTCGTTTTTATTATTTGCAATCTATTCAAAATAAATTGTTTCAAATTTTGAAACTCCGTTTTTGCTGACACCATGTCTGCAATAAATAAAAGTAAAACTGAAATAAAATTGATGACTCTTGCTTTTTATAACTCTTGCTTAAGCTTTAAGTTAAGTTTATTTAAAATTATTATAATTCGTTCTTTGATTGTAAACTAAACAGTTGGGAAATGAAAAGAATAAAATTTAAAATTAAAATAAAACAATAAAATAAATTAACTTACACAAGGCACTGAAACACACAGCCATCCAAACATGTGAAACGAAATACTTAATGAATAAGCAGTGTTGTTGTTGTTGCTTATTAATCAAAGCATGAAAAAATTGTCTTTTTTAATGAAATTTTCAGAGGTTGTCTCGGATTTTTGCTTATATCTCCGTCATTTATGGACCGATTTTGCTGATTTTAAATAGCGATCTTCTCGAAAGCATGTCTAACAGAATTATTGAAGATTCGGATCTCGCCGATATCTGGGGTCCTCTAAAAACTGATTTCAACAGACAGACAGACGGACATGGCTTAATCGACTCCGCTTCACAACAAGTGAACCAACTTTTGAAATCGATGTCTTCCGATCGCGATGAAATTTGCACCATAGTTAGTTCTATTGGATAGTAATTCAGACACAATTTTTCAACAAGATCGCTCGTGAACTTTCTAAGTTAGAGGCGGTCAAAATTTGACATTTTGGCCATGCATTTGTTTTTTCTCATCCATGTAACTTATTACCTATTGTTCTTAGCAAAATGTGTCCCAAATAGTTTAGATAGCTATTTATGCAATCTTTCGAAAAAAAATTAAAAGAATTTAATAAAATATTTTTGATTTTTTTTTTTTTTTTTAATCAAAAATATTTTTGACTTTTTTTCGAAATGGGCCCTTTTTATTTTTTTTTTAGAATGCTTAAGTCTTTTCCTAAGCGACCTATATGGTCGCTTAGTGGGATGCGAGTGGGATATCTATCAAAAAAAATATTTTGTAACTCAAGATTTAAAATTTTTGAATTTTTTTGCAAAATCAAAAACTTTGTTGACTTTTTTTAAAAGAATGGACCCATTTTTTATTTTTTTTTTTGCTCAGAAGAAAGCTTATGTGTTTTCCTTTAACACCCTTTTTGTCGCTTAGTGGGATGCGAGTGGGATATCTATAAAAAAAATGTTTTGTAACTCAAGACATACAATTTTTTACTTTTTTTTTGAAAAATCAAAAACTTTTTTGACTTTTTTTCCAAAATGGACTCTTTTTTATTATTTTTTTTCTCAAAAGAAAGCTTAGGTCTTTTCCTTTAAAACCTTTTTGGTCGCTTAGTGGGATGCGAGTGGGATATCTATAAAAAAAATATTTTGTAACTCAAGATTTAAAATTTTTGAATTTTTTTGCAAAATCAAAAACTTTGTTGACTTTTTTTAAAAAATGGACCCATTTTTTTTTTTTTTTTTTTTTGCTCAGAAGAAAGATTATGTGTTTTCCTTTAACACCCTTTTTGGCGCTTAGTGGGATGCGAGTGGGATATCTATCAAAAAATGTTTTGTAACTCAAGACATACAATTTTTTACTTTTTTTTTGAAAAATCAAAAACTTTTTTGACTTTTTTTTCCAAAATGGACTCTTTTTTTATTAATTTTTTTTTTCTCAAAAGAAAGCTTAGGTCTTTTCCTTTAAAACCTTTTTGGTCGCTTAGTGGGATGCGAGTGGGATATCTATCAAAATAAATGTTTTGTAACTCAAGACAAATGTTTTTAAATTGATTTTTTTCATATTTGTGTGTAAGTGTTTCTAAAACCTTAAAAATAAAACCACAACAACTGACCGATAATAGCCACTGGAGGGGTGCAATATGAGGCCGACCGCTATTAATTTTCCACCCCCAAAATTTGTCTGAGTTTTGTATCTTGCGGTTTTTTTAGTCAATCCTAGAGGTAGTTTTCAGCGCACGTGATTTTCATTGTTAAAATATCAGGTGCTGAATCTAATAACGCCAAGAAAGGATTGACAAAAAAAAGCAGCTAATAAAGGTGACAAATAAGGAGGATAAAAGTATGGATATTTGAAAATTTAAAAACTTCATAAATTAAGTGTAAAAATAGTTATTATATAAATTGATCTATTGTGATTTGGATTAAATTTTACTAAATTATTCATCTTTTTATTATTATTATTATTATTATTATTATTATTATTATTATTATTATATTATTATTATTATTATTATTATTATTATTATTATTATTATATATTATTATTATTATTATTATTATTATTATTATTATATATTAAATTAATTATTATTACAAATAAATAACAAAATTAAATTATTCAACATTTCCATAGAAAAAAAGGGTTTTTTTTTTTTTTACCTGAGGTTAACATATTATGGGTATTACAGTATCGAGGCTATGAAATTTTAGTTGGGTGTGTTACATACCATCGGAAAGGCTAATGTGTCTAGTTTCTCTGCGTAAGTTTAATTTTTAAGGTTTACACACAAATATGAAAAAAATCAATTTAAAAACATTTGTCTTGAGTTACAAAACATTTATTTTGATAGATATCCCACTCGCATCCCACTAAGCGACCAAAAAGGTTTTAAAGGAAAAGACCTAAGCTTTCTTTTGAGAAAAAAAAATTAATAAAAAAAGAGTCCATTTTGGAAAAAAAAGTCAAAAAAGTTTTTGATTTTTCAAAAAAAGTAAAAAATTGTATGTCTTGAGTTACAAAACATTTTTTGATAGATATCCCACTCGCATCCCACTAAGCGACAAAAAGGGTGTTAAAGGAAAACACATAATCTTTCTTCTGAGCAAAAAAAAAAATAAAAAATGGGTCCATTTTTTTAAAAAAAGTCAACAAAGTTTTTGATTTTGCAAAAAAATTCAAAAATTTTAAATCTTGAGTTACAAAATATTTTTTTTATAGATATCCCACTCGCATCCCACTAAGCGACCAAAAAGGTTTTAAAGGAAAAGACCTAAGCTTTCTTTTGAGAAAAAAAAATAATAAAAAAGAGTCCATTTTGGAAAAAAAGTCAAAAAAGTTTTTGATTTTTCAAAAAAAAGTAAAACATTGTATGTCTTGAGTTACAAAACATTTTTTTTTATAGATATCCCACTCGCATCCCACTAAGCGACAAAAAAGGTGTTAAAGGAAAACACATAAGCTTTCTTCTGAGCAAAAAAAAATAAAAAATGGGTCCATTTTTTTAAAAAAAGTCAACAAAGTTTTTGATTTTGCAAAAAAATTCAAAAATTTTAAATCTTGAGTTACAAAATATTTTTTTTGATAGATATCCCACTCGCATCCCACTAAGCGACCATATATACCCATAGAGGGTATATATAAGTTTGTCATTCCGTTTCTAACACCGAGAAATATTCATTTGAGACCCAACAAAGTATATATATTCTTGGTCCTTATGAAATTCTGAGTCGATTTAGATATGTCCGTCCGTCTGTCTGTATAAAACACGCTCACGTTAAAACGAAGCAACGGAACTTTATGAAATTCACCCAAAATATTCACTGATATCCTAAGCAGTTCGGTATTGAAAATCAGCAAGATCGGTGAAATAGGTTCAGAGTTATGAGTAAAAATTTGAGACAACCTCAAAAAAAATTGTGCTTTTTCACATATTTATTTGTATTTTTTACAAATAAATATGTATAAAGAAACAATTTTCTGAATCGGTCCATAATTGGTCATAGCTCCCATATAAGGTTACCTTCCGAAAAACTTTTAAACGCACATAACTCATTACCAAATAACGATATCCATACAAACTATGGCACAAATATTGCTTTTATCTACAGAAATCTTACTGTACATTTTTTCACGATCGGTCCACAATTGGTCATAGCTCCCATACAAGGTCTCCTTCTCAAAACCACTTAAACGCATATTTCTCATTACCAAAATTTACCACAAACATTGCTTTTATATACAGAAATGGTACTGTAAAATTTGACACAAATATTTATTTTTGAATTTTGTCATACATATAGTTTGGGAATCCACTGAGTTGAAAATCGAAATCAGTCCACAATTTCTTGTACCACCCATAGGCATTAAAAAATTGATTATTTTTCGCAAAAAATTAAAGAAAAACCGTCCAAAACAAACAGTATTCGAACGTAAAATCTCCCAGTTGCTAGTTTTACGCCATTCCCACTGCACTATTAGCTAGCTTCGTAATTGTTTGCAAGTAATGTTCACATAGAAATCCTCTTTCCTGTTTGTGTAAAAAATTGTTGTTAAGTTAACAATGTTAACCCAAGATCAAATAAAATGTGCACATTGAGAAAGTGTAACTGTTAATTTCTTATGCTATTCAGCAACATCAGTGTTGATGAAAGTTATTCAGCAGCAAACAGTTAAACAGAAAATAACATGGCATTTTTATATGAAAAATATTAGTTAACAACGCGCAAAATAATGAAGTGGTGCAGTGGATTTATCTTTTTTTGTCATAAATAATTAATTTTTTTAAATCAAATTAAGTGTCGAAATTCGGTTCAACAATAAAAATTTAAAAGCTATTTTTTATTTATTTTCATAGGATCAACAACGTTGAAAATCTATTGTACCTCCCGTACAAAATTATATAAGTTTTATAACTATAACTATTACCATGCATTTCTCTCACACATAGAAATTATTTTAAATACAGAACATAGGTTAAATTTAGTACGCTCTGTAACAGTCTCTTAAGTGGTAGTTTTGTTTTTAATTGCATATTGTAAGGCGTAATGAAAGTAAGTCTAAAATATTAAGGTAAATTTGAATCAATCCATGAAATTTGATAATTTATGAAACCAGTTTAAGGTGGAGGGTATTTAAGATTCGGCAGAGCCGAATATAGCACTCTAACTTGTATTTAAACCTTTTTTCCATACACATTTGTTCAATTATTCTGAGTACAAAATCTATGAGATTTTGTTTAGGCTCAGGGAGTTAAGCATCGCTTCTAGTTGTCCAGCCTTTTTCCCTCTTCCTTAAGAGGTTCACCCAAACAGACACCACTTATTAAATCCAAAGAAATAAAGGTTTAAAAATCAAATATTGTTAGATATACAAAAAAGTTACCAAATTATTTTACTTATTTAAATATCCACATCTTCCTTTAATTAAAAAATTTCGGAATTTGTTAATGGAAAATGTGTGCTGGAATTATTCAAAATCATTATTTAATTTGAAAAGCTTGAAATAAACACGGCGCTACGTACGTGCAGAATTTTTGATGGATAATTTTCTAAAAGTATAAAAAGATATTGAAAGATGAATTCATCCATATTTTATATGAACAATGCTTTATAAGCATCGTTTGAGATTTGCAAAAGTGCTGTCTTTCAGGACACTCTAATGAATAGTCAAACACATATCATGGTTTTTTAGATTTGGCAACCGAATTTATATCGAGATAATTTTTTGATGGTTTATTTAACTTATTGCAGATTTTTATTGTTATATCGATTTAACAATAGATTTAAATTTTATATTTTCGACTTGTATGGAAAATATGAATAATTACGGATTTTTAAGGAGCGGCCAACAGGCCCGGTAGTGGCCTAGGAGTATTTCTCCATTCTTCTTTCAACCAAACCTAACCTAACGGATCTTTACTATACCCTACACCACTATAGTGGGAAGGGTATTATGCGTTTGTGCTGATGTTTGTAACTCATTAAAATATTAATACTATACCCACTTTAATGTATACCGATCGACTCAGAATCACTTTCTGGGTCGATTTAACGATGTCCGTCCGACCGTCCGTGTGTCCATGTCCACGTTGTTATCAAAGTACAGGTCGCAATTTTCAAGATAATTTGATGAAATTTGGAATACACGTTTGTTTTGACAATTAAAAATGGTTAAAATCGGACCATTATTTCACCTAGCCCCCATACAACTGAACCCCCCGAAAAGGTCTTTTGAGCTCATAATTATGTATAATATAAATATATCTCGATGGAAGTTCTCACAACTACAAGCCTTGATGACCTTGCCGAATTTCGAAATGATCGAACTTCATTTGACCCTAGCCCCCACACAAAGCCCCCTTCAGAAAGTGACTTGAGTATCCGCAATTCATTTATTAGCACTGTTATTGCAATGAAATTTAGAACAGAAAAATATTATATATCGGAATCAAGGTAATATTCAAGATAAATGCTTTATTATGAAAAATAAATCACATTAAATATTCATAACTGGTATAGGGTATCATATAATCGGCCAAGCCCAACTATACTTTCTTACTTGTTGTTTTCTCGAATTGAGAGTTATTTAAAGTAAATTTTTAAAGAGTTATATAAATAAAAGTTTTAAGGGGAGATATAAATGGTTTTCTAGATGGATTTGTACATTTAAGTTTAAAATTCGAATTTTTGTAAAAAATGTAATATGAATTATTATTTACCCTATTTTAGGAGCGGTTTTTGTTCTGTACTGCATACAAAAGTGACATCGTAGACATTCATTCAATATATAATATAGTTATAGTTTTTTTGTTCAGTACTGCATACAAAAGTGGCATCATAGACATTCATTCAAGATCTAATATAGTTTATAGTTTCTTCGATCGCAGGAAACTACATCCGATTCTCTTTTAAAATTGTTATTTTCTGAGGATATACAGCAAATTAAAGGTTGTGAAATAAAAATAGTTTACCGGTGGAAAAAATAAGTGATGGGAGTAATATATACAGATATACAAGAATATAACTTTGATAACAAATTTCCGATTCTGTTTTAAAATAGTTTTTTTTGAGGATATACAGCGGATTACAGGTTTTGAAATAAGAATAGTTTTCGGGTGGAAAATATAAGGGATGGGGTATACTAATCCACAACCGATTTTACGCTTTAGATGAAAATCGATTTTTGATATTAAATTAAATTGATTACAGATTTTTATTTTACCTAACCGTAAAGTAAGTTAAGGGCCTACATTTTAGAGTTTTCAAATAAAAATAAATTTTTGATTAACATTTTAACTACCTAAATAATAATTCTCATATACTATATGAAGTATATATCATGAGCATTATAAATGTAATAAAAAATGGGCGGAAAAAGATCATTGCATTTCATTAAGATCAGAACAGGCCCGATATAAATGGTATAGGTGTATTTATTCGGATTTAATGTATTAAACATTCTCTTCCTCAAACTAACCTAAACTTCCACGATAGAAATGTTGTCTTGCAAAATTTCATGAAGCATAAAATCCAGATCAAAAAGTTGATTCTAAAAATACACTGTCTACTGCCAAATTTCTTGAAAATCGGTCCATGTTTTTTTAAATTTAGCCTAGAAATTTGGTGTTATAGCTGTTATTCAAAAAGTGAACATAAAATACCATATAGAGCTTTTTTTAACTTCTGAGGTTAGACATATTAAATGCCAAATTTTATGTAAATAAGTTTATTAGTTATATTGTGAAAGAGTAAAAAAAGTCTCATATACAGTGGTGGAAAAAATAATAGAAACGACTTTATATAGTGGTGAAAACTAAATTTTCTCAAAAGTACTCGTTACAATTTGATGATTAGTATCTTAAATAAAAGGTATTTAGGTCTACTTTTCTATGATAAATGGAGTTTGTAAGTTTTTTTTGCTCCATCAGATTTTATTGGTATTTAAAAAATTTGGCATTGGAAAAAATAAAAGAAACGATTCACAGTATTACACTGGGGACATAAGCTGAGATTTCTTAAACTGCGTTTTGTATTTATTTTTAAAAATTTGAATTGTAAATGATATTCCCAATATCAAAATATACTGTTTCCTCGGTTCTTTATGTTAACGTGTGTTTTTTTCAACGCCTGGTTGACCATATGAGCTTTGACGGCTGAATTGGAGCCACGACTTTCAAATTTTCTTTAATAAAAAGTTAAAACAGTGAAAGAAATTTCTTAACATTGCTAAATTACTTAAAAAAGTAGTTCTTGAAAAGATTTCGAAGAAGTTTTGAATCCGCTTATAGATAACGATAATCCACCGATTTTTGGCCCCGATTTTGAGTAATATTTCACATTTTGGCAATTCAACCCGTTCTTGGTAGTTAAAAAGGGGCTTAAATATCAAAGTATCTGGATGGACAGGTAAAATAAGTTGAATTTAAAACTAAAATTTCAAGAAATGTAAAAATTTCGAAAATTAATTTTAAATTTAGGTATAGTACTGTTTGGGAATTAATACTAGTATAGACCCAATACGATCTATTGCAAAAAATAAAACAGAATGCTTTTAAACGGAGGAAATAAAATATGTTTTTTTATACCCTCCACCACCATCAGTGGTGATAGTGGGTATATATAAGTTTGCCGTTCCGTGTGTAACACCAAGAAATATTCATCTAAGACCCAACAAAGTATATATATATTCTGGGTCCTTATCAAATTCTGAGTAGATTTAGCTATGTCTGTCTGTGTAAAACACGCTCACATTAAAACTAAGCAAAGGAAATCAACCAAATTCACCCAAAGTATTTATTATTATCATAAGCAGTTTGGTATTGAAAATCAGCAAAATCGATTCACAAAAAGTTATGAGTAAAAATTTCAGACTACCTCGAAAAAAATTACGTTTTTCTCAACATTCTTTTGAAGTTTTCTCAGAAACTACCAAAGATATTTCAATGAATTTTGTCACACATTAATTTTTTTTGCCTGTGATCAATTATGTTTAAGATCTTTACAATCGATCGAATATTTCCCATAGCCCCCATACAAAGGTATATATTCCCGGAAATTAGTTTATCGTTAATAACTCCCTCAAATATATCGGTATCAACACAAAATTTTGTACATGCAAATATAATATGAACAGAAATCATACAGTCAACGTAGATCTCAGTCAGTCCACAATTGGACATAGCTCCCATATAAGGTCCACTTCCGAAAATCACCTAAACGTACATATATCATTGATGAATATAGCTATTGTGATAAAATTCGAATTAAATATGTTTTGTGTACATACAAATCAATCTACCAAATTTTTTACGGATCGGTCCATTATTGGTCATAGCTCCCATATAAGGCCCACTTCCGAAAATCATTTAAAAGCTAATATTTCATTGTCAAATAAAGCTATCTTGAAAAATTCGACACAAATATGTTTAGTCTAAATATGAATCACTCTACGAAATTTTTTCCGGATAGGCCCATAATTGGTCATAGCTCCCATATAAAGTCCACTTCCGAAAATCACTTAAACTAATATATTTCATTGAATTATAAAGCTATCGGATCGGTCCATTATTGGTCATAGTTCCCATATAAGACCCACTTCCGAAAATCACTTAAATGCATATATTTCATTGAAAAATAAAGCTATAGGGATACAATTCGACACAAGTATGTGTTGTATACATACAAATCATTCTACAAATTTTTTTACGGATCGGTCATTATTCGTCATAGCTCCCATATAAGGCCCACTTCCGAAAACACATATTTCATTGTCAACTAAAGCTATCGTGATAAAATTCGACAAAAATATGTTTTGTGTACATTCAAATCATTCCACAAAATTTTTCCAATTCCAATTTACTTAAAAGCACATTGTCAAATAAAGCTATCTTCATAAAATTCGACACAAATATGTTTTGTCTTTATATGAGTCACTCTACGAATTTTTTTCCGGATAGGCTCATAATTGGCCATAACTCCCATATAAAGTCCACTTCCGAAAATCACTTATACGCATATATTTAATCTATATATATAAAATTCTAACGTTACTGACTGACTGACTGACTGATTCACTGACTGATTCATCATCGCACAGCCTAAACGGTTGAAGCTAAAGAGCTGAAATTTGGACAGGAGGTTGGTCTCCCGCCAAATAGATCCACTAAGACGGGATTTTTGGAAATTCGAATGTTTAGGGGGTAAAAAAGGGTAAAAACGGGTAAATTCGGTAACCTTATATCTCCTAAACTAGAAAAGATACAAAAACAGTTTAAAGCTTTTCGCCGTTCATTTAAAAAATAAACGGACAGGTGTCTGGTACTTTTTTAAAATTCGGCCCCTTTAGGGAATAAACGGGTAAAAACTGTATTTTGGTACTTTTTTCGCACCCCATGTATCTTTTAAACCAGTGCACATTCAAAAAATATTTTTGACTCCTTTATAACTTAACGAAAAAACAAAAATATGAATTTAGTACTTTTTGGATATTCGGACGTTTAAGGGGTTAAAATTGTACCTATTTTTGGTACTTTTTTCATAAAACATTGTTTTTGGTTTATTAACTTATACATATGAATACATAATAACGGGCCCCCACTACGATGTTGCAACTTTTTGGAATAGAATTTTTATTTCGTTAATGGGGAGGGAAAAAGTACAAAAAGGGGTAAAAACGGGAAATTTGATTTTATTCAACCAGAATGATCCAATTTAAATAAAATTTTTAAATTTAGAAACACTAAATATCCTAATGGGGTGTTATTTGGAACCCCGGTACCAAGTGATATTTTTTGGTACTTTTCATTCTCCAACTGGTCCTTTTTGAGTTTTCTATGATATTGAAATAGAAACATGAAATTAATAATAAAGGGACTTTTCGCTACTTTTTCGTTCTACACAGGTACTTTTTTGAGTTTTCTTTAAAATTAAAGCTAGAAACATGAAATTAAGCATGTAGAGCTGGAGTAAATGAGAATCTATAAAATGGGACTTTTTGGTACTTTTTCGTTCTTCAAAAGGTACTTTTTGAATTTTCTATAATATTGAACCTAGAAACATGAAATTAAACATGTAGAGACCGGAGTAAATGAGAATCTATAAAAGGGGACTTTTTGGTACTTTTTCGTCCTTCGACTGGTACTTTTTGAGTTTTCTATAAAATTTAACCTAGAAACATGAAATTAAGCATGTAGAGCCCGGAGTAAATGAGAATCTATAAAAGGGGACTTTTTGGAACTTTTTCGTCTTTCGACTGGTACTTTTTGAGTTTTCTATAAAATTTAACCTAGAAACATGAAATTAAGCATGCGGAGGCCTTAGTTAATGAGAATCTATAAAAGGGGACTTTTTGGTACTTTTTCGTCCTTCGACTGGTACTTTTTGAGTTTTCTATAAAATTTAACCTAGAAACATAAAATTAAGCATGTAGAGCCCAGAGTAAATGAGAATCTATAATAGGGGACTTTTTGGTACTTTTTCGTCCTTCGACTGGTACTTTTTAAGTTTTCTATAAAATTTAACCTAGAAACATGAAATTAAGCATGTAGAGCCCTTAGTAAATGAGAATCTATAAAAGGGGACTTTTTGGTACTTTTACGTCTTTCGACTGATACTTTTTGAGTTTTCTATAAAATTTAACCTAGAAACATGAAATTAAGCATGTAGAGCCCGGAGTAAATGAGAATCTATAAAAGGGGACTTTTTGGAACTTTTTCGTCTTTCGACTGGTACTTTTTGAGTTTTCTATAAAATTTAACCTAGAAACATGAAATTAAGCATGCGGAGGCCTTAGTTAATGAGAATCTATAAAAGGGGACTTTTTGGTACTTTTTCGTCCTTCGACTGGTACTTTTTGAGTTTTCTATAAAATTTAACCTAGAAACATGAAATTAAGCATGTAGAGCCCAGAGTAAATGAGAATCTATAATAGGGGACTTTTTGGTACTTTTTCGTCCTTCGACTGGTACTTTTTGAGTTTTCTATTAAATTTAACCTAGAAACATGAAATTAAGCATGCGGAGGCCTTAGTTAATGAGAATCTATAAAAGGGGACTTTTTGGTACTTTTTCGTCCTTCGGCTGGTACTTTTTGAGTTTTCTATAAAATTTAACCTAGAAACATAAAATTAAGCATGTAGAGCCCTTAGTAAATGAGAATCTATAAAAGGGGACTATTTGGTACTTTTTCGTCTTTCGAATGGTACTTTTTGAGTTTTCTATAAAATTTAACCTAGAAATATGAAATTAAGAATGCGGAGGCCTTAGTTAATGAGAATCTATAAAAGGGGACTTTTTGGTACTTTTTCGTCTTTCGACTGGTACTTTTTGAGTTTTCTATAAAATTTAACCTAGAAACATGAAATTAAGCATGCGGAGGCCTTAGTTAATGAGAATCTATAAATAGGGACTTTTTGGTACTTTTTCGTCCTTCGACTGGTACTTTTTGAGTTTTCTATAAAATTTAACCTAGAAACATGAAATTAAGCATGTAGAGCCCTTAGTAAATGAGAATCTATAAAAGGGGACTTTTTGGTACTTTTTCGTCTTTCGACTGATACTTTTTGAGTTTTCTATAAAATTTAACCTAGAAACATGAAATTAAGCATGTAGAGCCCGGAGTAAATGAGAATCTATAAAAGGGGACTTTTTGGAACTTTTTCGTCTTTCGACTGGTACTTTTTGAGTTTTCTATAAAATTTAACCTAGAAACATGAAATTAAGCATGCGGAGGCCTTAGTTAATGAGAATCTATAAAAGGGGACTTTTTGGTACTTTTTCGTCCTTCGACTGGTACTTTTTGAGTTTTCTATAAAATTTAACCTAGAAACATAAAATTAAGCATGTAGAGCCCTTATTAAATGAGAATCTATAAAAGGGGACTATTTGGTACTTTTTCGTCTTTCGACTGGTACTTTTTGAGTTTTCTATAAAATTTAACCTAGAAACATGAAATTAAGCATGTAGAGCCCTTAGTAAATGAGAATCTATAAAAGGGGACTTTTTGGTACTTTTTCGTCTTTCGACTGGTACTTTTTGAATTTTCTATAATATTGATCCTAGAAGCATGAAATTAAGCATGTAGAGCCTGGAGTAAATGAGAATCTATAAAAGGGGACTTTTTGGTACTTTTTCGTTCTTCAAAAGGTACTTTATGAATTTTCTATAATATTGAAAATAGAAACATGAAAGTATGCATGTAGAGCCTGGATTAAGTGAGAAACTGTAAAAGGGGACTTTTTGGTACTTTTTTGTTCTTCAAAAGGTACTTTTTGAATTTTCTATGATATTGAACCTAGAAACATGAAATTAAACATGTAGAGCCCGAATTAAGTGAGGACCTATAAAAGGGGACTTTTTGGTACTTTTTCGTTCTTCAAAAAGTACTTTTTGAATTTTCTGTAATATTGATCCTAGAAGCATGATATTAAGCATGTAGAGCCTGGAGTAAATGAGAATCTATAAAAGGGGACTTTTTGGTACTTTTTCATTCTTCAAAAGGTACTTTTTTAAATTTTCTATAATATTGATCCTAGAAGCATGAAATTAAGCATATAGAGCCTGGAGTAAATGAGAATCTATAAGAGGGGACTTTTTGGTACTTTTTCGTTCTTCAAAAGGTACTTTTTGAATTTTCTATAATATTGAACCTAGAAACATGAAATTAAGTACGTTGAGCCCGGAGTAAGTGAGAACATATAAAAGAGGACTTTTTGGTAATTTTTCGTTCTTCAAAAGGTACTTTTTGTGTTTTTTATAACATGAAATTAACCATGTGGAGCCCGGAGTTAATGAGAATCTATAAAAGGGGACCCTTTGGTAATTTTTCGTTCTTCAACTGGTACTTTTTTAATTTTCTATAATATTGAACTTAGGAACATGAAATTAAATAAAAGAGGTCTTTTGTTACTTTTTCGTACTTCATTGGTACTTTTTGAGTTTTCTTAAATATTGAATATATAAACATAAATTTAAATAGGGGACTTTTTGATATTGCTGATATATATACATTTACAATAATATTTATTTTATTCCATTACGATGAGGGTAGCGAAGCACACTGGGTATAGCTAGTTGTTAAATAAAGTTATCTAGATAAAATTCGGCACAAATATGTTTTGTGTAAGGTCATAGCTCGTATACATATAAAGCACTTCCGAAAATCACCTAAACGCACATATTTCATTAATTAGTTAATCTATTATAGTAAAATTCGAATTGATTTTTTTTGGCATATAAATCATTATACGAAATTTGTTCCTTATCGGTCGATAATTGGTCACAATTCCCATATAAGGACCATTTCCGAAAATTACTCAAATGCACATTGACAATCAAAGTTATCGGGATAAAATTCGACATAAATGTGTATTTTGTATATATAAATCATTCTACGGAATTAATATACATTTTTCTCGACCTTATTAAAATTAGTTTGACATATGCATTAATGTTAGTACCCTTAATACGGAAACAAAAATTTTGCCAAGTTATCTGAAAATTAGATATTTAAATGAGTTTTAATAAAAAGTAGCTTGCTGGTGGAGGGTATTTAAGATTCGGCATAGCCGAATATAGCACTCTAACTTGTTTTCATTACCTTTTCTAAAATCTAATACGTTTATTTTATGGAAAAAATTACAAAGAATATTCTTTCTGATGTTTTAATATGATAAGGTGCATTTTATCTGAACTTACGTTACAGTAGACTACAATTCAAACTGAATTTTAAAATTTTTTAGGTTTTGTGAACTTTTTGTGTTAAATTTAACTTAATTTAGCATTATTTCACAAGTCCAACAATATACTTTGACATTTAAGCCCCTTTTTAACCACCAAGAACAGGTCGAATTGCAAAATAGCGAAATATTGCTCGAAATTTGGCCCAAAAATCGGTGGATTGTCCTTATCTATAAGTGGGTTCAAAACTTTTTATTCTCGAGATCTTCTCAAAAACTAATTTTTTAGATAATTTAAACGTTAGAAGACATTTCTTTCAATATCTGAATTTTTTATTTAAGAAAACGTGAAAGTCGGGACTCTGATTCAGCTTTCAGGATCCATATGGTCAATCAAGCTTCAAAAAAACAAATGTTAACTTAAAAATTAAAGTAAAAAGTATACTTTTATATTAAGAATTTCATTTATAATTAAAATTTTTAATAATAAGTGCAAAAAGTTGTTTAAGAAATCTCAGCTTATGTCCCCAGTGTAAAACTGTGAATCGTTTCTATTATTTTTTCCAACGTCAAATTTTTTAAATACCAAGAAAATACGATGGAGCAAAAAAACTTACAAACTCCATTTATCATAGAAAAGTAGACCTAAGTACCTTTTATTTAAGATACAAATCGTCAAATTGTAACGGGTACTTTTTGAGAAAATTTAGTTTTCACCACTATATAAAGTCGTTTCTATTATTTTTTCCACCACTGTATATTTATTATTGTATATTATAGGTTTTGAAGATGTAATGTGTCGTACTGTTCATTCCACAACATTCATTAGAACAGATTTCATGGAAATCGGATCAGTAGTTTTTTGTATACCTGAACGTAAATTTGGTTTAATAATTGTTTTACAAAAAGTTGGTGTAAAAAGGGGCGTGGCGTCCGATCTAGATCCTGAGATCGGTATACCAAATTTCATGTAAATCGTGACGTTAAATCATGATTTTATATAGCCTATTGTTCCGCTTTAGACCAGAACTATTAGTGTTCTAAATTTCATGAAAATCGGTTCAGCAGTTTGTCCGTGAAAGAGTAATTTTAGGATAAGTTATAATTATAGGATAAGATTTAGGTAAGGATAGTTTAATAAAAAGTGGGCGTAGAAAGGGTCGTGGCATCGGATAACGTTCTTATATACAGCTTATAGTTTTTTCCAAGCTAATAACTATCGGTATGCAAAATTTCAGGTTAATCGGTATAGCAGTTTTTGCATACTGTGATTGCAAAATTGGTGTAATAATAGTTTTACAAAATGTGGGCGTAAAAAGGGGCGTAGCAACCAACCAAGATCTTATATAGCCTATTGTTCCTTTTGGAGTTAGACCTATTAGCGGTCCAAATTCCATGGTTCAGTAGTTTTGCCGTGAAAGCGTAGCAAACAAACTGTATGTTTTGTATATATAGGATATAGGACTAGCTGCGCGTACCCGGTTCAAATTTCATGTAAATCGGTTTATTAGTTTTGCCGTGAATGCGTAACAAACACACAAACAAACAGTCTGTTTTATATATATACTAGCTTCGTGTACCCGGCGTTGCCCGGGTTTCTTCAAAAGTAAAGAGAATATTTTTATACCCTCCACCACCATCAGTGGTGATAGAGGGTATATATAAGTTTGTCATTCCTTTTGTAACACTGAGAAATATTCATTTGAGACCTAACAAAGTATATATATTCTTGGTCCTTATGAAATTCTGAGTCGATTTAGATATGTCCGTCTGGCTGTCTGTATAAAACACGCTCACGTTAAAACGAAGCAACGGAACTTTATGAAATTCACTCATATTCATTGATATCCTAAGCAGTTTGGTATTGAAAATCAGCAAGATCGGTGAAATAGGTTCAGAGTTATGAGTAAAAATTTGAGACAACCTCAAAAAAATTGTGCTTTTTCACATATTTATTTGTATTTTTTATAAAAACTACTGCAGATAAATTGATGAATTTTGTTAGAGATATAACTCTTGGTGCAAGGATCAACATTGTTAAAAATCGGAAAAATCGGTTCACAATTACATATACCTCCCGGTTCACAATTACATATTCCCCGAAATTAATTTATTGTTAATAACTTCCGAAATAATGCCGATATCTTTACGAAATTTTACAAATTTAAATTCTATGCCAATAGAATTCATATAAAGAAACAATTTTCTGAATCGGTCCATAATTGGTCATAGCTCCCATATAAGGTTACCTTCCGAAAAACTTTTAAACGCACATAACTCATTACCAAATAACGATATTCATAAAAACTATGGCACAAATATTGCTTTTATCTACAGAAATCTTACTGTACATTTTTTCACGATCGGTCCACAATTGGTCATAGCTCCCATACAAGGTCTCCTTCTCAAAATCACTTAAACGCATATTTCTCATTACCAAATAAAGGTATCCATAAAAAATTTAGCACAAACATTGCTTTTATATACAGAAATGATACTGTAAAATTTGTTTACGATCGGTCTGTAATTGGTCGTAGGTCCCATACAAGGTCTCCTTTCGAGAATCACTTAAACGCATAAAACTCTTTACCAAATAAAGATATCCATACAAAATTTGGCACAAATATTGCTTTTATCTACAGAAAACTTATTATAATTTTCTTTACGGTCGATCCATAATTGGTCATTGCTCCCATTTAAGGTCCCCTTTCGAGAACAACTTAAACGCATATTACTAATTACCAAATAATGATATCCATAAAAAATTTGGCACAAATATTTATTTTTAATTTTGTCATTCATATAGTTTGGGAATCCACTGAGTTGAAAATCGAAATCAGTCCACAATTTCTTGTACCACCCATAGGGATTAAAAAATTGATTATTTTTCGCAAAAAATTAAAGAAAAGCTGTCCAAAACAAACAGGATTCGAACTTAAAATCTCCCAGTTGCTAGTTTTACGCCATTCCCACTTCACTATTAACTAACTTCGTAATTGTTTGCAACTAATGTTCACATAGAAATTCTCTTTCCTGTTTGTGTAAAAAATTGTTGTTAACCCAAGATCAAATAAAATGTGCACATTGAGAAAGTGTAACTGATAATTTCTTATGCTATTCAGCAACATCAGTGTTGATAAAAGTTATTCAGCAGCAATGTTTTGTACAAACAGAAAATAACATGGCATTTTTATATGAAAAATATTAGTTAACGAAGGGCAAAATAATGAAGTGGTGTAGTGGATGGAAGGGAGAATTAACAAACTGAGCATTGCAGGTTCGATTCCTGGTCGATTTATCTTTTTTTGTCATAAATAATTATTTTTTTTAAATAAAATTAAGTGTCGAAATTGGGTTCAAAAATTTAAAAGCAATTTTTTTTTCATAGGAACAATAACGTTGAGAATCTATTGTACCTCCCGTACAAAATTATATAAGTTTTATAACTATAACTATAACCATACATTTCTCTCACACATAGAAACTATTTCATATACAGAAAATAGGTTAAATTTAGTACGCTCTGTAACAGTCTGTTAAGTGGTAGTTTTGTTTTTAATTGCATATTTTAAGGCGTAATGAAAATAAGTCTAAAATATTAGGGTAAATTTGAATCAATCCATAAAATTTGATAATTTATGAAACCAGTTTAAGGTGGAGGGTATATAAGACACGGCAGAGCCGAATATAGCACTATAACTTGTTTTGTCACAAATAATTTATTTTTTTTTAAATCAAATTGAGTGTCGAAATTCGGTTCAACAATAAAAATTTAAAAGCTATTTCTTTTATTTTTTTTTTTCATAGGATCAACAACGTTGAAAATCTAATTATATAAATTTTATAACTATTACCATACATTTATCTCACACATAGAAATTATTTTAAATACAGAACTTAGGTTAAATTTAGTACGCTCTGTAACAGTCTGTTAAGTGGTAGTTTTGTTTTTAATTACCTCCCGTACAAAATTATATAAGTTTTATAACTATTACCATACGAATATAGCACTATAACTTGTTTTGTCATAAATAATTTATTTTTTTTTAAATCAAATTGAGTGTCGAAATTCGGTTCAACAATAAAAATTTAAAAGCTATTTTTTTATTTTTTTTCATAGAATCAACAACGTTGAAAATCTATTGTACCTCCCGTACAAAATTATATAAGTTTTATAACTATTACCATACATTTCTCTCACACATAGAAATTATTTTAAATACAGAACATAGGTTAAATTTAGTACGCTCTGTAACAGTCTGTTAAGTGGTAGTTTTGTTTTTAATTGCATATTGTAAGGCGTAATGAAAGTAAGTCTCAAATATTAAGGTAAATTTGAATCAATCCATAAAATTTGATAATATATGAAACCACTTTAAGGTGGAGGGTATTTAAGATTCGGCAGAGCCGAATATAGCATTCTTACAGTTTCTGAAAAATTTAGAAATTGAAAATAAGCTCAAATTAGGATATTTTGACTAATTTGTATAAAAATTTAAGATTCTTTTTTGAGAAATTATACTGAAATCAGCATTTACAATCACAGGTAGGGAACTAAGGGCAGTTCCAAATCATTTGTTTTATTTTTTCCATGTGCAGTAGATTTGAAGAACTGTTCAATTTAAATTAGGTCACACCGTACTTTGAATTGTAGTGCCCCTGGAGTAAAGAGGCAAAAGTCTTCGGGGGGCGTACAAAATTTTAAGCGATTATTATTTTTCTTCATTAGCTTTTATGCATCCAGACTTGAGCTGCAGTTAAATAATGGTAACCGAATTTATATGAAGATAATTTTTGATGGTTTATTTAACTTATTGCAGATTTTTATTGTTATCTAGATTTAACAATAAATTTAAATTTTATATTTTTAGTATAAAACTCGATTTGTATGGAAAATACGAATGATGTCGGATTTTAAACTTAATGAAACAAACAGTCCTGGTTTCTTCTAAAATAAAGAGAATGTTTTTCTATCTGTAATGACCAAGGCAAGAATTTTCATGCACTAAAAAATTAAAAATATGCACTTATTTGGAAAATATGCACTAAAAATGTTTAAAATATGCACCAAAAAATATTTTCTTTGTGAAGTTTATTTGTTATCACTAATTTTTCTTTCTGGCGAGCAAAATTTTATAAGGATCGGTCCATAATTTACTCTACCCCCTTTAAGGTTCCCCTCAGAACATGACTTTAATACTCACTACTGGCTTGAAAATACGAATATATCGCTGAAATTCGACAAAAGTAAGTTTCTTACAAGCCAAAGTCTCTCTACCAAATTTTATAATTGACCCCAAAGTTGGACAAAAATATTTCGTTTTTAATAATTAATATTTTGTAAATACGAAATGGATGTGTCCATAATTGACTTAAGCCCTATTTCAAATATCATCCTAATGTTTATATAGGAACATTCCATTTACGGCATACGGCATATTAGATTAGGCATAGTCGAATATAACACTTGTTATACCCTCCACCACCATCAGTGGTGATAGAGGGTATATATAACTTTGTCATTCCGTGTGCAACACCAAGAGATATTCATCTCAGACCTGAGATCGATTTAGCTATGTCCGTCTGTCCGTCCGTCTGTCTGTCTGTCTGTCTGTCTGTCTGTCTGTCTGTCTGTCTGTCTGTATAAAACATTCTCACGTTAACACGAAGCAACAAAAATTTACGAAATTCACCCAAAATATTTATTATTGTCCTAGGCAGTTTGGTATTGATAATAAGCAAAATCGGTTCACACCGGAAAAAGGTATGAATCAAAATTTGAAACAACCTCGAAAAAAATAAGCATTCTGATGTAATTTTCTCGAAAACTATGAAAGATAATTCCATAAAAATCACCATACATTCGTTTCTACACAAGAGCTTGACTCCTGCTGAAAATCGGTCAACAATTTTATATACCTCCCATACAAAAGTACATATTCCCGGAAAATGGGTTTTTATACCCTCCACCACCATCAGTGGTGATAGAGGGTATATATAAGTTTGACATTCCGTTTGTAACACCGAGAAATATTCATTTGAGAACCAACAAAGTATATATATTCTTGTTCCTTATGAAATTCTGAGTCGATTTATATATGTCCGTCTGTCTGTCTGTATAAAACTCGCTCATCCTAAGCAGTTTGGTATTGAAAATCAGCAAGATCGGTGAAATAGGTTCAGAGTTATGAGTAAAAATTTGAAACAACCTCAAAAAAATTGTGCTTTTTCACATATTTGTTTGCATTTTTTACAAAAACTACTGCAGACAAATTGATGAATTTATACCTTTGATGAAGAGATACACCTTTTGGTACCAGGATCAACATTGTTAAAAATCGGAAAAATCGGTTCACAATTACATATACCTCCCATACAAATTCACATATTCACCGAAATTAATTTATTGTTAATAACTTCCGAAATAATGCCGATATCTTTACGAAATTTTACAAATTTAAATTCTATGCCAATAGAATTCATATAAAGAAACAATTTTCTGAATCGGTCCATAATTGGTCATAGCTCCCATATAAGGTTACCTTCCGAAAAACTTTTAAACGCACATAACTCATTACCAAATAACGATATTCATACAAACTATGGCACAAATATTGCTTTTATCTACAGAAATCTTACTGTACATTTTTTCACGATCGGTCCACAATTGGTCATAGCTCCCATACAAGGTCTCCTTCTCAAAATCACTTAAACGCATATTTCTCATTACCAAATAAAGGTATCCATAAAAAATTTAGCACAAACATTGCTTTTATATACAGAAATGATACTGTAAAATTTGTTTACGATCGGTCTGTAATTGGTCGTAGGTCCCATACAAGGTCTCCTTTCGAGAATCACTTAAACGCATAAAACTCTTTACCAAATAAAGATATCCATACAAAATTTGGCACAAATATTGCTTTTATCTACAGAAAACTTATTATAATTTTTTTACGGTCGATCCATAATTGGTCATAGCTCCCATTTAAGGTCCCCTTTCGAGAATAACTTAAACGCATATTACTAATTACCAAATAATGATTAAATGAATATCGAAATCAGTCCACAATTTCTTGTACCACCCATAGGGATTAAAAAATTGATTATTTTTCGCAGAAAATTAAATAAAAACCGTCCAAAACAAACAGGATTCGAACTTAAAATCTCCCAGTTGCCAGTTTTACGCCATTCCCACTACACTATCAACTAGCTTCGTAATTGTTTGCAACTAATGTTCACATAGAAATCCTCTTTCCTGTTTGTGTAAAAATTGTTGTTAACCCAAGATCAAATAAAATTTGCACATTGAGAAAGTGTAACTGATAATTTCTTATGCTATTCAGCAACATCAGTGTTGATAAAAGTTATTCAGCAGCAATGTTTTGTACAAACAGAAAATAACATGGCATTTTTATATGAAAAATATTAGTTAACGAAGGGCAAAATAATGAAGTGGTGTAGTGGATGGAAGGGAGAATTAACAAACTGAGCATTGCAGGTTCGATTCCTGGTCGATTTATCTTTTTTTGTCATAAATAATTAATTTTTTTTTAAATCAAATTAAGTGTCGAAATTCGGTTCAACAATAAAAATTTAAAAGCAATTTTTTTATTTTTTTTCATAGGATCAACAACGTTGAAAATCTATTGTACCTCCCGTACAAAATAATATAAGTTTTATAACTATAACTACCCAGCAAAAAAAGTGTGGAAAAAGATGTAGAATTTTCATCACAACTAGTAACCCGAAGTGCTTCAAGTTCAGGTGAAAAACCTATAAATTTACATTAGCGTGTCATTGGAGGGATGTTGTTCATTTTTGACAACTTTGAACTACATCTAATCTTATCTTTAGAAGCTGTAAAAATCCGATATTTGTATTTAAAAAACAAACCACATTCTTTCAAAATTTGAAGTACATACTTCGAATATGTTGTTTGTAGTGACTTTTCTACATCTCTTTTCTCATTTTTAACTGTGTTTTAATTTATAAGTATATGTTTGGTTTATAAAAGCGAAAAGTATGCAATCGCATTTTTAGATGTGATTAAGATGTCGTTTGTAAAGTATGACATCAATTATTTTTTGCTGGGTATTACCATACATTTCTCTCACACATAGAAATTATTTTAACTACAGAACATAGGTTCAATTTAGTACGCTCGCACAGTGGTATAGGAAAAAAAAAAGAGGGAAATAATTCGGTAACTTCTAAACGGTTAATCCGATTTTAATGAAATTTGGTATGCACAAAGAGGAGGTGTTGTCGAGTTTAGGTTTTGAATTTGGACCTTATAGGCCAACCAGGGGCCCGGCGGGGGGTCCTCAAATTAGGACACCTCGGCTATGTTAAATTTTTAAAACGATCCTATTTCTTCATTTGAGTTCCGATTTAAAAAAAATTTCGTATATAGAATCTCCTCATCGAGCACTATAAAAAATGTCGTCGTAGCAGTAAATTATCTCTTATAGTTTAGGAGATATTCGCATTTGAGTATTAAAATTTTAAAATTTTTACCGTCCTTACTTTAGTTTTTTTGATAATAGCAGGTCCAGTAAATTATCTCTTATAGTTTAGGAGATATTCGCATTTGAATATTAAAATTTTAAAATTTTTACCGTCCTTACTTTAGTTTTTTTGATAATAGCAGGTCCAAATATTTCCGATTTTCGCCATTTTTTTTATTTGCTTAACAACAAGTTTATATATCAAGCAGTGAAAGAATTATGTAAAAATCATGACTGAGTCCAAAGTTATAGGCATTTTAATTTAAAAAATTAAAAAAAGGCGATTTTTTGTCATTTTTTTGGGAAAAAAGTATCTTTTTCTTTTTAAGTTATCTAAAAAGTTTCTAAGAAGATGTATATAGAATTTATACTTTTTGGAAAGCTGACTTTACATAAAGTACGATAAATGAAACAAAACCTAAAAATTTTTGATACCGAGGGGACCAGGTCCATCCAAAAAAAACCTATTTTTTATGGAAAATTAAATTTTGAGCAAAAATTCTCAAATCGCATAGTCGATATCAAATTATAGTGACCTGTTTTATATGACCCAATATGTTCTTAATCATTTTGTAACGGGTTTCGATAACCCCGCCCCTGGTATGGATATAATAGGCAAAAAACTAAAAAATCCCATTTTTGGGATTTTTTAAAACTTTTTTGGGAATTCCGGGATTTCTAATAAGAAAATTCGAAATTTTGATTTAATTTTGGATTTTAAGTAAAAAATCTACCTAACTGTAAAATTTCATCAAAAAATATTCATAAATAAAATTTTTATTGCAATTAGAAAAATTTGTATCTTCGCAAAAACTGAATAAAAAACATTTTTTAATTTTTTTTAAAAAAAAGTATTCCGCGAATTTTTTAATTTTCAAAAATTATATACAGTTTTGAAAAATAGACAAAATTACCTTTCCATTGATATATAACATGCCTACCTAATGTTTTTTAAGTGACAAATTAATTAGGGAAAACTCAACATCTTTTAGAAAATTTGCCTAGCACTATTATTTTCATCCATAAGGTTAACTCTTAAATTTGTTACATATATGGATGAAAATAATAGTGCTAGGTAAATTTTCTAAAAGATGTTGATTTTTCCCTAATTAATTTGTCACTTAAAAAACATTAGGTAGGCATGTTATATATCAATGGAAAGGTAATTTTGTCTATTTTTCAAAACTGTATATAATTTTGAAAATTAAAAAATTCGCGGAATACTTTTTTTAAAAAAATTAAAAAATGTTTTTTATTCAGTTTTTGCGAAGATACAAATTTTTCAAATTGCAATAAAAATTTTATTTATGAATATTTTTTGATGAAATTTTACAGTTAGGTAGATTTTTTTACTCAAAATCCAAAATTAAATAAAAATTTCGAATTTTCTTATTAGAAATCCCGGAATTCCCAAAAAAGTTTTAAAAAATCCCAAAAATGGGATTTTTTGGTTTTTTGCCTATTATATCCATACCAGGGGCGGGGTTATCGAAACCCGTTACAAAATGATTAAGAACTTATTGGGTCATATAAAACAGGTCACTATAATTTGATATCGACTATGCGATTTGAGAATTTTTGCTCAAAATTTAATTTTCCATAAAAAATAGGGTTTTTTTGGATGGACCTGGTCCCCTCGGTATCAAAAATTTTTAGGTTTTGTTTCATTTATCGTATTTTATGTAAAGTCAGCTTTCCAAAAAGTATAAATTCTATATACATCTTCTTAGAAACTTTTTAGATAACTTAAAAAGAAAAAGATACTTTTTTCCCAAAAAAATGACAAAAAATCGCCTTTTTTTAATTTTTTAAATTAAAATGCCTATAACTTTGGACTCAGTCATGATTTTTACATAATTCTTTCACTGCTTGTTGTTAAGCGAATAAAAAAAATGGCGAAAATCGGGAATATTTGGACCTGCTATTATCAAAAAAAACTAAAGTAAGGACGGTAAAAATTTTAAAATTTTAATTTTCAAATGCGAATATCTCCTAAACTATAAGAGATAATTTACAGCTATGACAACATTTTTTATAGTGCTCGATGAGGAGATTCTATATACGAAATTTTTTTTAAATCGGAACTCAAATGAAGAAATAGGATCGTTTTAAAAATTTAACATAGCCGAGGTGTCCTAATTTGATGACCCCCCGCCGGGCCCCTGGTTGGCCTATAAGGTCCAAATTCAAAACCTAAACTCGACAACACCTCCTCTTTGTGCACACCAAATTTCATTAAAATCGGATTAACCGTTTAGAAGTTACCGAATTATTTCCCTCTTTTTTTTTTCCTATACCACTGTGCGCTCTGTAACAGTCTGTTAAGTGGTAGTTTTGTTTTTAATTGCATATTGTAAGGCGTAATGAAAATAAGTCTAAAATATTAAGGTAAATTTGAATCAATCCATAAAATTTGATAATTTATGAAACCAGTTTAAGGTGGAGGGTATTTAAGATTCGGCAGAGCCGAATATAGCACCCTAACTTGTTTGTTAATAACTTCCCTCACAATATCGAAATCTTTACAAAATTTTATAAATTAAAATGTTATGTGAATAGAATTCATTCAGAGAAAAAATTTTCTGGATCGGTCCATAATTGGACATAGCTCCCATACAAGGTCCCCTCCCGGAAATAACTTAAACGCAAATAATTCATTACTAAATTAAGACATCCATATAAAATTTGGTACAAGTATTGCTCTCACATACAGAAATATTACTGTGAAATTTTTGTTCCATCTATCCATAATTGGTCATAGCTCCCATAAAATCCACATCCATTTTACACATAAAATTTGGTACAAGTATTGCTCATATGCACGAAAATATTACTGTGAAATTTTTCTCCGAGCGGTCCATAATTGGTCATAGCTCCCATACAAGGTCCCCTCCCGAAAATCACTTAAACGCACATAACTCATTACAAATTAAGACATCCACATAAATTTTGGTACAAGTATTGCTCATATACACGAAAATATTACTGTGAAATTTTTCTCCGAGCGGTCTATAATTGGTCATAGCTCCCATTAAAGGTCCCCTCCCGAAAATCACTTAAACGCACATAACTCATTACTAAATTAAGATATTCATATAAAGTTTGGCACAAGCATTGCTCATATACAGAGAAATATTACTGTGAATTTGTTTTCCTATCGGTCCATAATTGACCATAGCTCCCAAGGTCCCTTTCAGAAAAACACTTAAAGGCACATAACTCATTATCAAATAGTGATACCCATAAAACATTTGGCATAAATACTATTTTTGTACACAGAAATGTTATTTGAGCATTTTTTCATGATCGGTCCAACTTTGGTCATAGCTCCCATACAAGGTTCCCTCCCGAAAATCACTTAAACGCACATAACTCATTACAAAATATTGATATCCATACATTTAGCAAAAATATTGCTCTTACGCTCGGTCCATATTTGGTCATAGCTCTTATACTAGGTCCCCTCCAGAAAATCACTTAAATGCACAATATTCATTACCAAATAATGATATAGATACAGAATTTTGAAATTTTGTCTTTATATACATAATTGGTCATAGCTCCCATACAAGGTCCTTTTACGAAGATCTCTTAAACGCACATTACTCATTACCAAATAAAGCTATTGATAAAAAATTTGGCCCAAATATTAATTTTGTATACAAAAATTCTATTTCAAGATTTTTTCACGATCGGTTCATAAGATGGGTGCGGTCGGTCCCATACAAGGTTCCCTTCAGAAAATCACTTAAACACACATTACTTATTACTAAATTACGATATAGATACAAAATTTGACTGAAATATAGCTTTTATGAACAGAAACTTAGCTTAAAGGATTTTTTGCGATCGGTCTATAATTGGTCATATCTCCCATACTATGTCCTGCCCCTAAAAGCGCTTTAACCGTATTTAACTAGTTGCATTATCAATTTGTGTAGAACAAAATTATATATATTTATTTTGAAAATCCTTATATCTTTTACACCAGCGTTGCGCGTTCATATTGTTCAAATTACGAAGATTTTCGGCAATTCACACGTACACTACCCGATTGTAAACAAAACTCACAGTAAGAGCGTAAAAATACAAAAAATTATCTTCAGTTGCTTAACAGCATTGAACAATGTAGGTTGACGTCGCTTTGTTTCAAAAATTGCAAAAATAATTTGTAAAAACAACAACACAATTTGCAAAACAAGAGAATTACTTGCAAAAACTCGTACACTCCAAAAAATTTCACTAATGCATAAGAATGAAGCACATAAAAACAGTATTTTAAATACTTTTTTTACACATTTTAAATGAAAAACTTTATTTTTGTGAAGAAATATACATTTTTTCACTAATGCATAAGAATGAAGCACATAAAAACAGTATTTTAAATACTTTTTTACACATTTTAAATGAAAAACTTAATTTTGTGAAGAAATATACATTTTTCTTTGAATATGTTTTATCAGTAAAATTTACCATTCTAGTATATATATTCTTGGACCTTATGAAATTCTGAGTCGATTTAGCTATGTCCGTCTGTCCGTCTGTCTGTCTGTATAAAACATTCTCACGTTAACACGAAGCAACAAAAATTAACGAAATTCACCCAAAATATTTATTATTGTCCTAGGCAGTTTGGTATTGAAAATAAGCAAAATCGTTTTACACCGGGAAAAGTAATGAATCAAAATTTGAAACAACCTCGAAAAAAATAAGCATTTTTTACAGATTCTGATGTAATTTTCTCGAAAACTATGCAAGATAATTCCATGAAAATCACCATACATTCGTTTCTACACAAGGGCTTGAGTCCTGCTGAAAATTGCCAGAATCGGTCAACAATTTCATATACCTCCCACACAAAAGTACATATTCCCTGAAAATGGGTTTTTTGTTAATAACTTCCGTCACAATGTCGAAATCTTTACAAAATTTTACAAATTAAAATCTTATTTGAATAGAATTCATTCAGAGAAAAAATTTTCTGGATCGGTCCATAATTGGACATAGCTCCCATACAAGGACCCCTCCCGAAAATAACTTAAACGCAAATAATGCATTACTAAATTAAGACATCCATATAAAATTTGGTACAAGTATTGCTCTCACATACAGAAATATTACTGTGAAATTTTTGTTCCATCGATCCATAATTGGTCATAGCTCCCATACAAGGTCCCCTCCCGAAAATCACTTAAACGCGCATAACTCATTACTAAATTAAGATATCCATATAAAATTTGGTATAAGTATTGCTCATACGCAAGGAAATTTTACTGTGAAAGTTTTTTCTGATCGGTCCATAATTGGTCATAGCTCCCATACAAGGTCCCCTCCCGAAAATCACTTAAACGCGCATAACTCACTACTAAATTAAGATATCCATATAAACTTTGGTACTAGTATTACTCATATGCACAGAAATATTACTGTGAATTTTTGTTCCATCGATCCATAATTGGTCATAGCTCCCATACAAGGTCCCCTTCCGAAAATCACTTAAACGCACATAACTAATTACTAAATTAAGATATTTATATAAAGTTTAGCACAAGCATTGCTCATATACTGACAAATATTACTGTGAATTTGTTTTCCTATCGGTCCATAATTGATCATAGCTCCCAAGGTCACTACTAAATTAAGATATCCATAAAAAATTTGGTACTAGTATTACTCATATGCACAGAAGTATTACTGTGAAATTTTTCTCTGAGCGGTCCATAATTGGTCATAGCTAAGTCCGTCTGTGCGTCCGTGCGTCCGTCCGTCTGTCTGTCTGTATCAAACATTCTCACATTAACACGAAGCAACAAAAATTAACGAAATTCACCCAAAATATTTATTACTGTCCCATGCAGTTTGGTGTTGAAAATAAGCAAAATCGGTTCACACCGGGAAAAGTTATGAATCAAAATTTGAAACAACCTCGAAAAAAATAAGCATTTTTTACACATTCTGATGTAATTTTCTCGAAAACTATGCAAGATAATTCCATGAAAATCACCATACATTCGTTTCTACACAAGGGCTTGAGTCCCGCTGAAAATTGCCAGAATCGGTCAACAATTTCATATACCTCCCATACAAAAGTACATATTCCCGGAAAATGGGGTTTTTGTTAATAACTTCCGGCCCAATGTCGAAATCTTTACAAAATTTTACAAATTAAAATCTTATGTGAATAGAATTCATTCAGAGAAAAAATTTTTTGGATCGGTCCATAATTGGACATAGCTCCCATACAAGGTCCCCTCCCGAAAATAACTTAAACGCAAATAATTCATTACTAAATTAAGACATCCATATAAAATTTGGTACAAGTATTGCTCTCACATACAGAAATATTACTGTGAAATTTTTGTTCCATCTATCCATAATTGGTCATAGCTCCCATACAAGGTCCCCTCCCGAAAATCACTTAAACGCGCATAACTCATTACTAAATTAAGATATCCATATAAAATTTGGCATAAGTATTGCTCATATGCAAGGAAATTTTACTACGAAAGTTTTTTCTGATCGGTCCATAATTGGTCATAGCTCCCATACAAGGTCCCCTCCCGAAAATCACTTAAACGCACATAACTCATTACAAATTAAGATATCCACATATGCACGAAAATATTACTATGAATTTTTTTTCCGATCGGTCCATAATTGGTCATAGCTCCCATACAAGGTTCCCTCCCGAAAATCACTTAAACGCACATAACTCATTACAAAATATTGATATCCATACATTTAGCAAAAATATTGCTCTTATATACATAAATTAAACTATAAAATTGTTTTACGATCGGTCCATATTTGGTCATAGCTCTTATACTAGGTCCCCTCCAGAAAATCACTTAAATGCACAATATTCATTACCAAATAATGATATAGATACAGAATTTTTAAATTTTGTCTTTATATACATAACTGGTCATAGCTCCCAAACAAGGTCCTTTTACGAAATCTCTTAAACGCACATTACTGATTACCAAATAAAGCTATTGATAAAAAATTTTGCCCAAATATTAATTTTGTATACAAAAATTCTATTTCAAGATTTTTTCACTATCGGTTCATAACATGGGTGCGGTCGGTCCCATACAATGTTCCCTTCAGAAAATCACTTAAACACACATTACTTATTACTAAATTACGATATAGATACAAAATTTGACTGAAATATAGCTTTTATGAACAGAAATTTTGCTTAAAGAATTTTTTACGATCGGTCTATAATTGGTCATATGTCCCATACTATGTCCTGCCCCTAAAAGCGCTTTAACCGTATTTAACTAGTTGCATTATCAATTTGTGTAGAACAAAATTATATATATTTATTTTGAAAACCCTTAAATCTTTTACACACATGCAAATTACTAAATATCGCTATGCGCTATAAAAATATAAAGAAAACGGTGTTTGTAATGTACAATAAATCATGGAATTGTAATAGATTTAAGCTGTTTAAATCTTTGTATTTTTTCTATTCAAGACATGAGAAAACTTATTTCTACAAATATTTGATCAGTTAGAAAAGTATTAATATATGTATAAGTAGCTGGTGGAGGGTATTTAAGATTCGGCTCAGCCGAATATAGCACTCTGACTTGTTTTTTAATTAAAAAATATGCTAAATATGCTATAAAAATATTAGAAGTATGCAAAATATATGCATTTTAAAGCAAAATATGCAATTTATGCATTTATAACAAAATATGCAACAACAAATGGATGCCATTTTGTTGCAAATTCTTTGATTCGAAAGTTATTTTCAGTTACTGACTACAAACAAGCATTTGCATAGAAATCCTTGCACTGGTAATGACTATACTTTTTATACCCACCATCAAAGAAGATGGTGGTATATTGATTTTGTCATTCTGTTTGTAACACATCGAAATATTGGTCATAGACCCACAAAAGTATATATATTCTGGGTCCTTATTAAATTCTATGACAATCTTGCCATGTCTGTCCATCCGTCTGTCTGTTGAAAGCACGATAGAGTCCGAACGGAACGAGAAAGAGGATTGAAAATTTGCAATATCGGTTCACGTTTTCGGATAGCCTCCATACGAGTGAACCCCCAAAACAGATTTAATGGGCATATCTATTTCAAAAGTAGGAGTATAGCGATGAAATTTGACATAAATAAGTTTCATTTGATCGAAAATCTCCCCACCAAATTTTATGAGGATCGGTCCATAATTGACCATACCCCCCATATAAGGCCCCCTTCAGAAAATTAGTTTAGCGCCCATTACAGACTTAAAAATACTAGTATAACAATGAAATTTGACATAAGTAAGTCTCTTATGATCCGAAACATCTATAGCAAATTTTATGTTGATCGGTCCATAATTGACCCTACCCCCCATATAAGGTCCCCTTCAGAATATGACTTTAACGCTCATTACTGGCTTAAAAATACGAGTATAGTGATGAAATTCGCCACACATAAGTTTCAATGAAGCCAAAATCTCTCTATCAATCTTTATGTGGATCGGTCCATAATTTACCCTACTCCCCATATAAGGTGCCCTTCAAAAAATTAATTAAACAATCATTACTGGTTTAAAAATACACACATATTTTTTATACGAGTTAAAAACTCTCTACCAAATGTATTGAGGATCGGTCCATAAGAAAATTACTTTAACGATCTTTGCTGACTTAAAAATACGTGAACAGTTATGAAATTTTATATAAAAAAAATTTTAGGAACATAAATCTTCCTACCCTATTTCATGCGGAAAGTGTCGGGAAGTGATATTCGATGTAAAGATGTTTTGTATGAACTAAAATTGGTCTAAAAATTTTTTATGAAAAACGGTCAATTATTAACCCTATCTCTCATATAAGGTCCTCATTAGTTAATTTGATGAGTAATATCCTTTTAACGCATACGGTTTGATGATGGCTATATGAGATTCGGCACAGACGAATATAACACTCTCACTTGTTTGGTTGACATTCGAATTTACATTATTATTTCCTGCTTTTTCATTTATAATTATCCTAATTTCAAAACATAATCTAAAATGAAAATTATTAATTACAACTGTTTTGTTTCGAAATAAATGAAACATTTCAGCAGTCCTTTTCTGAAATTCAATTAATAATATAATTTTCAAATTAAATTTTCTGAATTCAAAATGAAAAATTTTAACTTCAATTGTTCTTGTCCTACTTTCAAATAAAAATTATCATCAAACTTTTTAGTCATTAAAAAGTTCGTAATTTTAAAGATTTTTTTTCAACAAGCATTTTTGATTTGATGAAAGTTGGTACACCATTCCTTGTATAAATACGAAGTTTAAAGTTCTCCAAAATTCCAATAAATTGCTTAAATAAATCGGAATCAAGGCAATATTCAAGATAAATGCTTTATTATGAAAAATAAATCACATTAAATATTCATAACTGGTATAGGGTATCATATAATCGGCCAAGCCCGACTATACTTTCTTGTTTTTATCTTGCTCATGACACTATAAGTTACTTTTTGTGAAGGAAAACAAAAAATGGAAAGCACCTTTTTTGAGATATCCTTCACTCAAGGACATTTTTGAATATATAATTATCCTTGTATTAAAACTATAATATTTTAATAATATAGTAATATTAAACAACAAGATATAGGCTTTTATTAGCGACTAAAACGATTAAATGGATAAATAGTAAAAATCGAGAATTTTTGAAATTTGAACTAAAAAACAAGTTAGAGTGCTATATTCGGCTCTGCCAAATCTTAAATACCCTCCACTTTAAACTGGTTTCATAAATTATCAAATTTTATGGATTGATTCAAATTTACCTTAATATTTTAGACTTACTTTCATTACGCCTTACAATATACAATTAAAAACAAAACTACCTCTTAACAGACTGTTACAGAGCGTACTAAATTTAACCTATGTTCTGTATTTAAAATAATTTCTATGTGTGAGAGAAATGTATGGTAATAGTTATAGTTATAAAATTTATATAATTTTGTATGAAAAAAAAATAAAAAAAATTGCTTTTAAATTTTTATTGTTGAACCGAATTTCGACACTTAATTTGATTAAAAAAATTATTTATTTATGACATAAAAAGATAAATCGACCAGGAATCGAACCTATAATGCTCAGATTGCTAATTCTCCCTTCCATCCACAGCACCACATCATTATTTTGCGCTTCGTTAACTAATATTTTTCATATAAAAATGCCATGTTATTTTCTGTTTGTACAAAACATTGCTGCTGAATAACTTTTATCAACACTGATGTTGCTGAATAGCATAAGAAATTATCAGTTACACGTTCTCAATGTGCACATTTTATTTGATCTTGGGTTAACAACAATTTTTTACACAAACAGGAAAGAGAATTTCTATGTGAACATTAGTTGCAAACAATTACGAAGTTAGTTAATAGTGTAGTGGGAATGGCGTAAAACTAGCAACTGGGAGATTTTACGTTCGAATCCTGCTTGTTTTGGACGGTTTTTATTTAATTTTCTGCGAAAAATAATAAATTTTTTAATCCCTATGGGTGGTACAAGAAATTGTGGACTGATTTCGGGTTTCAACTCAGTGGAATGGATATCGTTATTTCGTAAAGAGTTTTATGCGTTTAAGTGATTCTCGAAAGGAGACCTTCTATGGGACCTACGACCAATTACAGACCGAACGTAAACAAATTTTACAGTATCATTTCTGTATATAAAAGCAATGTTTGTGCTAAATTTTATATGGATACCTTTATTTGGTAATGAGAAATATGCGTTTAAGTGATTTTGAGAAGGAGACCTTGTATGGGAGCTATGACCAATTGTGGACCGATCGTGAAAAAATGTACAGTAAGATTTCTGTAGATAAAAGCAATATTTGTGCCATAGTTTGTATGAATATCGTTATTTGGTAATGAGTTATGTGCGTTTTAAAAGTTTTTCGGAAGGTAACCTTATATGGGAGCTATGACCAATTATGGACCGATTCAGAAAATTGTTTCCTTATATGAATTCTATTGGCATAGAATTTAAATTTGTAAAATTTCGTAAAGATATCGGCATTATTTCGGAAGTTATTAACAATAAATTAATTTCGGGGAATATGTAAATTTGTATGGGAGGTATATGTAATTATGAACCGACTTTTCCGACTTTTAACAATGTTGATCCTGGCACCAAAAGGTATATCTCTGACAAAATTCATCAATTTATCTGCAGTAGTTTTTGTAAAAAATACAAATAAATATGTGAACAGGTCAGTGTGCTATATTCGGCTGAGCCGAATCTTAAATACCCTCCACCAGCTACCTATACATATATTAATACTTTTCTAACTGATCAAATATTTGTAGAAATAAGTTTTCTCATGTCTTGAATAGAAAAAATACAAAGATTTAAAACAGCTTAAATCTGTTACAAATCCATGATTTATTGTACATTACAAACACCATTTTCTTTATATTTTTATAGCGCTTAGCGATATTTAGTAATTTGCATGTATGCATGTGTAAAGGATTTAAGGATTTTCAAAATAAATATATATAATTTTGTTCTACACAAATTGATAATGCAACTAGTTAAATACGGTTAAAGCGCTTTTAGGGGCAGGACATAATATGGGAGATATGACCAATTATAAACCGATCGTAAAAAAATCTTTAAGCTAAATTTCTGTTCATAAAAGCTATATTTCAGTCAAACTTTGTATCTATATCGTAATTTAGTAATAAAAAATGTGTGTTTAATATTTTGTAATGAGTTATGTGCGTTTAAGTGATTTTCGGAAGGGGACCTTGTATGGGAGCTATGACCAATTATGGACCGATCAGAAAAAACTTTCACAGTAAAATTTCCTTGCGTATGAGCAATACTTATACCAAATTTTATATGGATATCTTAATTTAGTAATGAGTTATGCGCGTTTAAGTGATTTTTGGGAGGGGACCTTGTATGGGAGCTATGACCAATTATAGATCGATGGAACAAAAATTTCACAGTAATATTTCTGTATGTGAGAGCAATACTTGTACCAATTTTTATATGGATGTCTTAATTTAGTAATGAATTATTTGAGTTTAAGTTATTTTCGGGAGGGGTCCTTATATGGGAGCTATGTATGTCCAATTATGGACCGATCCAGAAAATGTTTTCTCTGAATGAATTCTATTCACATAAGATTTTAATTTGTAAAATTTTGTAAAGAATTCGACATTGTGACGGAAGTTATTAACAAAAAACCCATTTTCCGGGAATATGTACTTTTGTATGGGAGGTATATGAAATTGTTGACCGATTTTGGCAATTTTCAGCAACCCTTCATCACCATCAGTGGTGATAGAGGGTATATATAACTTTGTCATTCCGTGTGTAACACCAAGAAATATTCATCTGAGACCCAACAAAGTATATATATTATTGGACCTTATGAAATTCTGAGTCGATTTAGCTATGTCCGTCTGTCTGTCTGTATAAAACATTCTCACGTTAACACGAAGCAACCAAAATTGACGAAATTCACCCAAAATATTTATTGTTGTCCTAGGTAGTTTGGTATTGAAAATAAGCAAAATCGGTTTACACCGGGAATAGTTATGAATCAAAATTTGAAACAACCTCGAAAAAAATAAGCATTTTTTACACATTCTGATGTAATTTTCTCGAAAACTATGCAAGATAATTCCATGAAAATCACCACATATTCGTTTCTGCACAAGGGCTTGAGTCCTGCTGAAAATTGCCATAATCGGTCAACAATTTCATATACCTCCCATACAAAAGAACATATTCCCGGAAAATGGGTTTTTTTGTTAATAACTTCCGTCACAATGTCCAAATCTTTAGAAAATTTTACAAATTAAAATCTTATGTGAATAGAATTCATTCAGAGAAAAAATTTTCTGGATCGGTCCATAATTGGACATAGCTCCCATACAAGGTCCCCTCCTGAAAATAACTTAAACGCAAATAATTCACTACTAAATTAAGATATCCATATAAAATTTGGTACAAGTATTGCTCTCACATACAGAAATATTACTGTGAAATCTTTGTTCCATCGATCCATAATTGGTCATAGCTCCCATACAAGGTCCCCTCCCGAAAATCACTTAAACGCGCATAACTCATTACTAAATTAAGATATCCATATAAAATTTGGTATAAGTATTGCTCATACGCAAGGAAATTTTACTGTGAAAGTTTTTTCTGATCGGTCCATAATTGGTCATAGCTCCCATACAAGGTCCCCTCCCGAAAATCACTTAAACGCGCATAACTCACTACTAAATTAAGATATCCATATAAAATTTGGTACTAGTATTACTCATATGCACGAAAATATTACTGTGAAATTTTTCTCCGAGCGGTCCATAATTGGTCATAGCTCCCATACAAGGTCCCCTCCCGAAAATCACTTAAATGCACATAACTCATTACAAAATTAAGATATCCACATAAAATTTGGTACAAGTATTGCTCATATGCACGAAAATATTACTGTGAAATTTTTCTCCGAGCGGTCCATAATTGGTCATAGCTCCCATACAAGGTACCCTTCCGAAAATCACTTAAACGCACATAACTCATTACAAAATTAAGATATCCACATATGCACGAAAATATTACTGTGAATTTTTTGCCCATACAAGGGTTCCCTCCCGAAAATCACTTAAACGCGCATAACTCACTACTAAATTAAGATATCCATATAAAATTTGGTACTAGTATTACTCATATGTACAGAAATATTACTGTGAAATTTTTCTCCGAGCGGTCCATAATTGGTCATAGCTCCTATACAAGGTCCCCTCCCAAAAATCACTTAAACTCATATAACTCATTACAAAATTAAGATATATATATAAAGTTTAGCACAAGCATTGCTCATATACAGACAAATATTACTGTGAATTTGTTTTCCTATCGGTCCATAATTGATCATAGCTCCCAAGGTCCCTTTCAGAAAAACACTTAAAGGCACATAACTCATTATCAGATAGTGATACCCATAAAACATTTGGCATAAATACTATTTTTGTACACAGAGATGTTATTTGAGCATTTTTTCATGATCGGTCCAACTTTGGTCATAGCTCTCATACAAGGTTCCCTCCCGAAAATCACTTAAACGCACATAACTCATTACAAAATATTGATATCCATACATTTAGCAAAATATTGCTCTTATATACATAAATTAAACTATAAAATTGTTTTACGATCGGTCCATATTTGGTCATAGCTCTTATACTAGGTCCCCTCCAGAAAATCACTTAAATGCACAATATTCATTACCAAATAATGATATAGATACAGAATTTTGAAATTTTGTCTTTATATTTGTCTTATATAGGTGCGGTCGGTCCTATACAAGGTTCCCTTCAGAAAATCACTTAAACACACATTACTTATTACTAAATTACGATATAGATACAAAATTTGACTGAGATATAGCTTTTATGAACAGAAATTTTGCTTAAAGAATTTTTTACGATCGGTCTATAATTGGTCATATCTCCCATACTACGTCCTGCCCCTAAAAGCGCTTTAACCGTATTTAACTAGTTGCATTATCAATTTGTGTAGAACAAAATTATATATATTTATTTTGAAAATCCTTAAATCCTTTACACACATGTATACATGCAAATTACTAAATCGACTCAAAATTTTCATAAGGTCCAAGAATATATATACTTTGTTGGGCCTCAGATGAATATTTCTTGGTGTTACACACGGAATGACAAAGTTATATATACCCTCTATCACCCACTGATGGTGGTGGAGGGTATAACAAGTAAGAAAGTATAGTCGGGCGTGGCCGATCATATGATACCCTACACCAGTTATGAATATTAAATGTGATTTATTTTTCATAATAAAGCATATATCTTCAACATTCCCTTGTTCCGATACATTTAAGCAATTTATGGATGAAAAACTAATTTCTGAAAGAGGCTTTATATGGGGGCTAGGGGCAAATATGGACCATATGGATGAATATATTTTTATTTACATAATATTTTATTGTGCTGAATTTCATCGCGATATTTATGTTTATAAGTTAATTTGGGACATTCAAGTAATTTTCTGAAGGGGACTTTGTATGGGAGCTAGGGTCAAATGGGGTCCGATCTTTATGAAATTTGGCAGGGTCATCAAGTCTTCTATAAAAACTTAGTTGTGCCGTATTTTATATATCTGTATATTTAACATGATTATGAGCTCAGAAACCCTTGTCGGGGGGTTCTGTTCTATGGGGGCTAGGTGAAATAATGGACCGATTTTAACCATTTTCAATAGGCTTCGTCCTTGGGTCAAATAAAACGTGCGTGCCATTTTCATCCAATTATCTTGAAATTGCGACCTGTACCTTGCGCACAAGGTTTACATGGACAGCCAGCCAGACGGACGGACGGACGGACATAGGGCGATATTTTTGTATGTTTTTAGGGCGAATATTTTTGTATGTTACAAACATCAGCACAAATCCAATATACCCTCCCCACTAAAGTGGTGTAGGGTATAACAAGTAGGAAGTATAGTCGGGCATGGCCGACCATATAATACCCTACACCATGAGTATAATTTAAAAATTTTATTTTTCATAAAGAAACTTTTATGTTGAATTTTACCTTAATTGCAAAGTATATAAGCAATTTTTTGATAAAAAAACCAATTTTCTAAATGAGGCTTTATATAGGAGTATATGTCAAGCATAGGCCGATCCTCATTAAATTTGGGAAAAGGATATTTTCTAAATAACAGTTAGTCTTTTTGAATTTCATTGCGATACAAATGGTTACAAGTCAATTTTAGACGTTTAAGATATTTTTTGAAGGGGGGTTTGTATAGGGGCTAGGGTCAAATAAGGGCCGATCATTACGAAAATCTGCAGTGTCATTTATGCTTATATAAAACTTATTTGTGCCAATTTTAGAGAGATAATAGTATATTTCACGTAATTATGGCATAAAAAGTCCAAATCGGGAGGTACGGTTGTATGGGGGCTAGGTGAAATAATGGACCGATTTCAACCATTTTCAATAGGCTTCGTCCCTGTGTCAAAAAAACATGCTTGGTCCAAATTTCATCAAATTATCTTGAAAATTACGGCCTGTACCTTACGCACAACGTTTACATGGACAGCCAGCCAGCCGGACAGACGGGCGGACGGACATGTCTTAATCGGCTCAAAAAATGATTCTGAATCGATCGGTATACTTTAAGGTGGGTGTTGGACCAATATTTTTGTGTGTTACAAACATCAGCACAAACGTATAATACCCTCCCCACTATAGTGGTGTAGGGTATAAATACACAACTAAGTTTTATACAAGCCTTGATGACCTTGCCAAATTTCATAGAGATCGGGACTCATTTGACCCTAGCTCCCATACAAAGTCCCCTTCAGAAAATTACTTGAATGTCCAAAATTAACTTATAAACACAACTATCGCGATGAAGTTCAGCACAATAAAATATTATGTAAATATAAATGTATTCACAAATTTGCTAGGGGAAAATTTGGTCCATATTTGCCCCTAGCTCCCATATAAAACCTGTTTCAGAGATTTAGTTTTTCATCCATAAATTGCTTAAATGTATCGGAACAATTACTTGAATGTCCAAAATTAACTTAAACACAAAATTTTATCAGGCTTGGTCCATATTTGCCCCTAGCCCACATATAAAGCCTCTTTCAGAAAATTAGTTTTTCATCCATAAATTGCTTAAATGTATCGGAACAAGGTAAAAGAAGATAAATGTTTTATTATGAAAAATAAATCACATTTAATATTCATAACTGGTGTAGGGTATCATATAGTCGGTCACGCCCGACTATACTTTCTTACTTGTTTTTATTTAGGAAGTATGTTGTTACCAAATTTCTGAAATTATGATATTCTAAAAGTAAGAATTGGAATTAATTGGATTGCTTAATTTAAATTTATCTTCTGTCGATTAATTTCCACAAGATTAATTCACAGAAAAGATGTTTGTAACGCATAAAAATATGGGTCCTACACCCGCTTTAAAGTATATCGATCGACTCAGTCGGCCGTCGTTTGACCCAAGCCCCTTTAAAAATATCTTAAACGTCCAAAAATTTACTTATAACCATTAGTATTGCGATGAGATTCAGCATAACTAACCTTTATATAAAATTACATCCCTCTTCCCAATTTTTTGAGGTTTGACCCATATTTGACCCTAGCTCCCATATAAAGCCTCTTTTATAAATTTAGTTTTTCAACAAATTTTTTATGGAAAATAAATAATTTTTAAAATATATCATATAGTCGGACATATCCGACTATACTTTCCTACTTGATATACCATCCACCACCATCAGTGGTGATAGAGGGTATATGTAAGTTTGTCATTCCGTGTGTAACACCAAAAAATATTCTTCTGAGACCCAACAAAGTATATATATTCTGAGTCCTTATGAAATTCTGAGTCGATTTAGCTATATCCGTTTGTCTGTCTGTCTGTCTGGTTAAAACACGCTCACGTTAAAACTAAGCAAATGACTGAGAATATTCATTGTTTTCCTAAGCAGTTTGGTATTGAAAATCAGCAAAATCAGTTCACAACCTAAAAAGTTAGGAGTAAAAATTTCAGACTACCTAAAAGAATTAAGTTTTTTTCCCTAATTCTTGAGTAGTTTTCTCAGAAACTACCAAAGATAATTCGACAAATTTTGTCACAGATTAGTTTTTCTATCTATAGATTAATTATGTTTAAAATTGTAACAATCGATCCAAAATTTCCCATATCCCCCATACAAAGGAACATATTCCCGGAAATTTATTTACTGTTAATAACATCTTCAAATATATCGGTATCAACACAATGTACATATTGACATTATATGAACAGGAATCAAAACTACGGACTTAGATTTGTATAGGTCCAGAATTGGTCATAGTTCCAATATAAGGTTCACTTTCGAAAATCACTTAAATGAACATATTTTATTGATAAATAAAGCTATCGGGATAAAATTCGACATGAATATGTTTTGTACATACATAAATCATTCTACGGAATTTTTTTCCGGATCGGAAAAAGCTATCAGGGTAGAACTCGAGGTGAATATGTTTTGTATATAGATATATTCATTCAGTGAAATTTTTCCGGATCAGTCCACAATTGGTATTAGCTCCCATATAAGGTCCACATCCTAAAATCACTTAAACAAGCTTAAATAAATAAATGATAAATAAAGCTATCGGTATAAAATTCGGCATGATGTGTATAATATTAATTTTGTGTATAAATATAAATTACTTTACGAATTTTTTTTTTTCGGATCGGTCCATAATTGGTCATAGCTCCCATATAAGGTCCACATCCGAAAATCACTTAAATGCGCATAATTCATTGATAAATAAAGCTAACAGGGTAAAACTCGACATGAATTTGTTTTGTATATATCCTAATATACATATATTATAAATCTCTTTGTAAGTCTGTTCGTTGTTTGTTCGTCAATCACGCCTAAACGGCTGGACTGATTTTCTTCAAATTTGGAACTTAGTTAGATCTATACATGGAGAGTGTTATAGGCTATATATATGGGTGAAAAACGTGCAAAATGAGTACTTTTGATAGTAAATACAGATTTTGTCTATCCTTAAGCAAAATCATTTTCGATTAACTACTTAATTTGTTAGAAATATATATTACCAAAGTGCCGTTGCGAAAATTGGACCGGAAGGGGACAAAAGAAATAGGCCAAATGGCGAAAAATATGACAAAAATCTTTAAGAACGATTTTTTCTATTCTAAAGTCAAAATATTATAAACTATGATTTTGATAGTCTCAGACATATGTACATATATTTAGAAATCCCACCCTTAGGGGAAAAACGGGTAAAAAAAGGGAAATCTGTTTTTGCTGCGTAAAGAGACTTAATCAATGCATATTTTCAGACAATTCAAACTACTTCAATGAATAAATAACACAAATAAATAAACAAGTAAAAATTTATAGTTGGGTATGGCTGACCATATGATGCCCTACACCAGTGATTATGATACAAATGTTGATTATTTTTTTAATAATAAAGCATTTAAATTTATTTTTACCTTAATTCAGAAATATTTTAACAATTTATTGACAATAAAGGATTTTCTAAAAGAGGGTTATATGGGGGTAGATGGTTAATATGGGCCTATCCTTATAAATTTTGGTAAAGGGATTTACGGTCTACATTAAAGTTATTTATGTAGAATATCGCCGTAATATTAGTGTTTATAAGTGAATTTGAACCATCAAGTCCTTTTATGAAGCGGGACTTTATATGGGGGATGTGATCAAATGAGGACCGATCATTACGAAAATCAGCAGCGTCATTAATTAAATTATAAAAAGCTTAGTTTTGCCGATTTTTGATGTGATACAAGAACATTTAACATATTTATGAACTCAAATCCATATTCAGGGGTGCGATTGTATGGGGGCAATGCGAAATAATGGTAATAATTTTCAATAGGATTCGTCCTTGCAAGAGTATGTGCCAAATTTCATCAAATTATCTTGCAAATTACGACCTGTTGCGTGTGCATAATGTTTTTAATTACACTTAATTTGAAACATATGTATTTAGATATATAGGTATATGGTGAGATATACTATATTGTTTTCCAAAACTGGGATAAGAAGGACAAGAAGGGGTATGTGGATGAAGAAGAGACAAAATTCGTACGTGGAATAGGGAAAAGGTCGGAAAAAAAAAAGGAAAAATGTTTACTTCTATGGTATAGTCTGATTTTTTTTTCGTTCTAAAGTAAAAATATTTAGACGATGAGTTTTAGTTTCGAAGGTCCACCCCTAGAGGGAAAAAACAGGAAAAGAAATCAATCTAAACGGCTAATGTGTGTTCACTTTGCTACATTTTTTTTGTGCTTTTATGAAATTTGAGAAATACATATTTTTTTATAATATTTTTCCGTAATCGGTCAAAAAATGTGTTTTTTCAAAAATGTTTTTTGCCAAAACATCATTAAAGAGGGAAAGGTTCCACTCTGACGTGATTTTCTCAATATATGTTTTACAACATCGTTTCTGAAATGATACAAAATATATTAAACAAAATACATAAATTTGAATAATTCAATAGAGAAAGAGGTATGGGTAGTATTTTTGGTACTGTGTTTTATAAATATTCAATGAAATTTCTTTTATAGCTTTATAAGATCACAAAGAAATTGTAAGGAGTTTCTTCATAAGGAAACCTTTAGCATTTTTTGAAACATGATTAAGCTAGGGAAAAAACTATCACTTTATGCTTTAAGTCAAGAATTATTCTTTCTCCTGAGTTAAATATGTATATTATAGTTTTACCTAACTAGATAGTATTAGAATTATAATTTTGGAATCTTATATATATATATATATATATATATATATATATATATATATATATATATATATATATATATATACATATATATATATATAATTAATTCGTGAACATTTTCCACATCGGTTCCATAACTACCTCCCATATAAGGTTCACTTCTGAAAACCACTTAATGCCACATAATTTATTATTACTCGATATGAGTATGTTCTGTGTAAATCATTTTGATTATTTTTTGTCGAATTGGTCCATTATTGGTCATAGTTTCCATATAAATTATCGGCAGGATCGGCACATAATAGGTCGAAGAATAATCGGTCGGTATCTGAACATCACTTAATATAAATGTTTCTGGGCCTAATCAAAATTAGTTACATACACACATGCATAAAGATGTTACAAAATGATAAATAGTATCTTAATTACGGAAACAAAACATGTCCCCGGTTTTACAGTTCTCCATAAGGGAAGTAAAGTACTTTAGTACTTAGTATGTATTTTAATACTTAAGTAAAATTTATTTCTTTGGTATAAATTATAAATTCGGCCCTATAACTTTAACCATTTATAACATATTTATATTGGGTTTTGGTATTTATTGGGTGGAGGGTATTTAAGATTCGGCAGAGCCAAATATAGCATTCTAACTTGTTTTTATTTAGGAAGTATGTAGTTACAAAATTTCTGAAATTATGATATTATAAAAGGAATTAATTGGATTGCTTTAATATAAATTTATCTTCTGCCGATTAATTTCCACAAGATTAAATAAACAATGTTCTTCACAAACATGAAGAGTTAAGATTTCATGTATAAAATACTTAAATTCATGTAGTCCCGAAATCCCGAAAAATCCCGGGATCCCAATTGCCAAAATCCCGAATCCCGGAAAAAATTTAAGTCGAATATTTATTAATTAATAAAATATGTGCGTTTAAGTGATTTTCGGAAGTGACTTTATATAGGAGCTATGACCAATTACTGGGCCTCTCTAGAAAAATTTCGTAGAGTGCTTCATATGTATGTATTCAAATATGTTTTATGACAGCTTTATATGACAATGAAATATGTCAGTTTAAATGATTTTCGAAAGAGAGCCTTATATGGGAGCTATGACCAATAATGGACCGATCCGGGGAAAAATTGGTAGAATGATTTATATGTACACTAAACATATTCAAGTTGATTTTATACCGATAGCTTTATTTATCAATGTAACATATGCGTTTAAGTGATATTCGAAAGTGGACCTTATATGGGAGCTATGACAATTATGGTCCTATCCAAAAAAAGTTTCGTAGAGTGATGCATATATAGACGAAACATATTTGTGTCGAATTTTATCAAGATACCTTTATTTGACAACTAAATATGTGCGTTTAAGTGATTTTCGGAAGTGAGCTTTATATGGGAGCTACGACTAATAATGGACCGATCCGAAAAGAAATTTGGTAGAATGATTTGTATGTACAGAAAGCATATTCAGCTTGAATTTATCACAAAAGCTTTATTTATCAATGAAATATGTTCGTTTAGGTGATTTTTGGAAGTGGACCTTATATGGGAGCTATGACCAATTGTGGATCGACTGAGATCTACGTTGGTAGTATGATTTCTATTTATATTATATTTTTACGAATAAAATTTTGTTTGATACCGATATATTTAGGGGAGTTATTAACAGTAAACTAATTTCTGGGAATATACACCTTTGTATGGGGGCTATGGGAAATATTGGGTCAATTGTTATGAGTTTGAACATACTTGATACCTGGCAAAAACAAATAATGTGTGACAAAATTCATCGAAATATCTTTTGTAGTTTCTGAGTAAACTACTTAAGAATTGGGTAAAAAACTTTATTTTTTACGTCGCGAACCGATTTTACTTATTTTCACCTCCAAACTGTACCGGATAATAAAAATATTTTGGGGGAATTTCGTGAATTTCTATTGCTTCGTTTTAACGTGAGCGTGTTTTACACAGACAGACAGACGGACGGACAGACGGACATAGGTAAATCGACTCAGAATTTTCATAAGGATCAAGAATATATACTTTGTTGGTCTAAGATGAATATTTCTTGAAGCTTCACATGGAATGACAAAGTCATATATACCCTCTATCACCACGGATGGTGGTGGAGGGTAAAATGAACAACATTGTTCTAATAGAATAAGTGAAGAAAAATTTCATTATATCAGAATTCAGTATTTAAAACCGAATTAATTAAAACACATTGACAAATGAAATTGCAAATTGCAGAAAGTTTATTTTTAGGCGATTTTTTGTTGCTGTTTGAAAAAGTACATGAAAAAAACTCTGAAACAATTATGAGAAATTTTGCAAACAATTTTGCAATCGTTTGAAAAGGGTCTACCTATATAAGATTTGGCAAAAGTGCTGTCTTTTAGGACACTCTAATGATAGTCAAATACTTATTCCAGATTTTTATTGTTATCTCGATAAATTTAATTTTATATTTTTGATATAAAACTTGATTTGTATGGAAATATGAATGAAATATAAGTGATGGGAGTAATATATACGGAATCTATAACAGATATAACTTAGCTATTTTCTCGATCGTAGT